>NW_015176064.1:40585-116118 GCF_001447785.1 Gekko japonicus | reverse complement strand
TCTAGTTCAGAAATGCAGAAGGTCTCTGAATTCCCAGCTTTATTATTTTTTAAATGTAAACTTCTTTTGTTGCAAAGATCTGCCTTTTTCCTGTAAAACCAAAGGTGGGAATTAAGAGGAGGTTGTACACGGATGCACTAGATCGTTATAGTGGTGTTGCGATCCCAGATGTTACCCACTTTTAAAAACAAATGCCGTCCAGCGTCAAGCTCTTGGGGCTGCGGAGGCTGAGGAGAAGGGAGTGGGGCCAGTGGTCGCTGAACCTTGCAAAACACGCCCGGTGGCCTGGCTGAGGCCAGGCAGAACCAGGTTTGGGGATGACTGGGGAGTGCGAGAGACCCCAGCGCTGCGGGTGCTGCAGTTTGGTCGGTGAAGCCGAGAAGAACCTCCCAGGGGAAGCAGCCTTAACTCTGAGCAGGGCTACGATCCTGCCCTCCTCCCAACCTCCCTCTGCAAGCCACTGGGCTCTCCCCCCCCCCAGCCTGCTGAGGGGGAGACTGAAGCGGAGGGAGGGAGGAAGGGTGCGGTCGTGCATCAGTGGGCATGTTGGAGTGGACCAATAGGTGCCCCTTTGTGGTCAGGGGCTGGCCCAGCCTCGCTGAAGTCTTCTCCGGGTGCCAGGAGGCAATCTCAAGAACCCCTTTGGTGATAAACGAGGGGCTGTCGGAGGCCGGTATGGGTGCGTTCCCTTGTTAAATGCACGTGCGCACCGCCCCCGCCCAGGGAGGCGCCTCCTTCCGCCCAGCCAGGCTTGACACCTCCCTCTGGCGTTGCCTCGTGTCCTCTGGCCTGGGATGCCCCTCTTTCTGGAGAGGCCGAACATGCCTGGAGAGAGGAGGTCCTGCTCCCCCCCCCCTTTGCCAGTGCCCTTTGCAGGATCAGGATCCCGGGGGCTCCTTGTCTCGGATCCAGTCGGTGGGACACTGATGGGCTGGGCGCCTGTGACATTGTCGTACAGCACATTCATCCCCCCTCCGCCCCCGCCGAGCTCCGGCTTGAAAACAAACGGTGGGCGGTGGGGAGGGGGGCGGTGTTTTGTTTGGTCAAACGGGGCACCGTACAGTTGCTGAAGTCTGCTCACCAGGCTGGAGGGGGTCTGCTGGTCGGATGCTGCACAGAGGTGGCGCGAGGCACACGCAAGAGCCCGTCCTGACAGTGCCGGGCCTCTTTCTCGTTCTCCCGCAGCCACCACAATTTAAGCTGGACCCCCGCTTGGCTCGCCTGCTGGGGATCCACACGCAGACACGCTCCGCCATCATCCAGGCGCTGTGGCAGTACATCAAGACCAACAAGTTGCAAGACTCCCACGACAAGGAGTACATCAACTGTGACAAGTACTTCCAGCAGGTGAAGCCCCCTGATCCCCCCCTCCCCCCCCGTCACGCCAGGGCTCCCTCAGCGCCCCCCCCCGGCCCACCGGACTTCCTGCTCGGCCTCCGGCGGCAGCAGCAGCCCTGTTCTCGAGGTGCGTGGCGGGGGGGCCCCTCGTGTGGGTGTTCCAGGACGATGGGTAGCAAGAATCCCTCAGGCCCTCAGTGGGGAGGTCCGCCCGTGTGGGAGGGGCCGTATCTCAGCGTCCGTCCTGGCTGCCCTCTTGCCCTTCGCCCCGACCCAGCCTTGGCCGCCTCACAGCCCTCTTCCTCCTCCTCCGGGGTGCCTCCGGGGCTCCTGCTCTCTAACGTCACCTGCCTCCTCTCCTCCTGAGGCGCAGAAGGAACCAGCGCGGGTGGCCGGCTTGTTTCACCCCAAGGGATGTCGGCTTTCCCCAGACATACGTGGCTTGAGGGGCAGAGAAGAGAGGAGAGCCCGCTGCTCTCCCTCCAGGAAAGCCTTTGCAGAAGCAGCCGCAGAGCGCTCCTGCAGGGCCTCGGGGAGTGTGGGGCCGCTGGTTTTGCTACAGCCTGGGGGAGCCCTCTTGCTTTGGAGCCCAGCCTTGCAAGTTGGCCTTTACATGACCCAAACCCCCGTTCAAAAGCCAGATAGTCGCTGAGTGTGTGTGTGTGGGGGGGAGGATCCAGCCCGATTGCCTGTTTTCATGCCAGACCTCCAGGCCTGTGGAGCACCACGCAGAGGCACCCTCACCGAGGTTTCCTAGCCAGCATATTGCCAAGAGAGGGTCTCTGTCCCCTGTGGGTGAAGAAGAGGAGCAAAACCGTTTATGTGCTGAAGTCTTTGCCTTTTAACTCTCGCCATAATTTACCAGGCCTTCCTTGGGTTACCCGACCACAAGGCCTCCCTGCTCCCCGCCCACCGCCACCTCCTGGGAAATCAGTTCGCCCTCACTTCTGTCCCAAAGAGAGCCTGGCCCAGAGTCCTTTTTCCTGGCCATCGCTCTGTCTTTTGCCTCCACTGTGCAGGGCGGCCTCCGAGAGGGTCAAGTGAGGGACGGCGGGCGATTCAGGTGCCTCCTCCTTCCCACTGTCGGCTGCCTCCTGATGCCAGGCCCTCCCCTCTCTCTCTCTTTCCCCCCTTCCAGATCTTTGACTGCCCCCGGCTCAAGTTTTCTGAAATCCCCCAGAGACTCACCAACCTGCTGCTGCCACCAGACCCCATTGTCATCAACCACGTCATCAGGTAGGCCACTCCTGCCTCGGCACGGGCGAGCTCCTCTCGCAGGCCTGCCCCTGCCCACCGCCACTGCTCATGGGGAGGCCGCCGCCCCGCTCTTGCACCGAGCCCTGCCAGGTGGTCCCGGCAGCAGCTGCTCCTGGGCCCCGGGAGACAGCAGCTGGCGTCATCGGGCAGGGCTGCCCCCAGACCCCCTCGGGCTGCCTGGGCAGAGGAGCCCCTCCCCCTCCCCACCTTGGGCATGCCCCCCGCTAAGCGGAGGGGAAGGACTGAGGCGCAGGCATGCCCCGTTCCTGCCCAGCATCCAGGAAGCGTCCTGCTCTTTCAGCAGCACCACGGTGGAGCTCGGAGGGAGCAGACCGACCTCGGTTCAGTGTGGAGAAAGGTGGTAGGGTTGCCGTGGGACAGCCAAAAGGGCCGAGGAAGGGCTGGGACCGTTGCCGCCCCCAACTCCTCCAGCAGTCTTCCCCAGCCAAGCTCAGGGGTCGTCACGGTTGTCTGCTTAGCAGCCGGCCCCTCCGTTCCGCTCAGAGCGGCGGGCCCTTCGGAGAGAGGGAAGGTGTCAGGGGGGCTCCTCTCGGGATGGAGCTCACCCGAAGGCCTGTGAGGTGGCGGCGGCGGCTTGCTCCTAGGCTCCCATCGCAGCAGCTGAATGGTGGCTGGCAAAGCGTGTGTGTGTGGGGGGGAGGGGTTGCCTGGTCTCCTGCAGCTCCAAGCCACTGGCCAGCGGGCTTTGAGTGGTGACCCCTCTGCATGTGTCTTTGCTGATTTGGGGGCCAGTTTACAAGCTGGTCAGGCAGCAGAGGTTCTGGAACGCCATCTTGTCCTTTCTTTTTCTTTTTTATTCTTTCCACTCGGTCTCCCTGTACACTGTAGACGGGATTCTGGATGTTGTCACCGTAGGTAGGTTTTTTTTAAAAAAGTGAGTCTGTAGCACCTTAAAGACCAACAGAATTTCCCAGGGCACATGTTTTTGTGAGTCAGAGCTCACTTGGTCAGATAACTGGCCCAAGTGAGCTTTGACTCACCCAAGCTGGTTCGCTGGGAGATGTCGTTGTTCTTTAAAGGTGCTCCTGGTCTCCAGATGTTGTTCTGCTTCTGCAGAGACTGTCGTGGCCACCCACCAGAAACTGCCCACGTGGTTCGATCCCTGCCCCTCCCGGCTGGTCCAGAAAGTGGGGAGTCTAGGAACAGGCAAGGTGATCCAATATTTCTTTGATAGAAGGAGATTCCCCAGGACTCTGAAAGAGGCACTGATTCATCCAGTAATTAAGAAACCTTCATTAAACAAAGAGATTCTGGACAGTTTCTCATCCGTCTTTTGCGGGGAAAGTACTTGAATGTGTGTTAGCAGAGCAGGGTTTTCTGGATTGCTCATCTGCCTTTGACTCTGGTTGTAGCACAGACATGGCCTTGGTTGCTCTGGTGGACAGTCTCCATCTGTAAGTAGACCAAGGCCGTGCTTCTTCATCTTCATCTTCCTGGGTTTATCAGTTGCTTTCAGTACTATGGCATAGCTATGAACACATGAAGCATACTCAATCAGGCCATTGGTTCATCAAAGTCAGACTGGCAGTGGCTCTCCAGGGTCTCAGGTGGGAGGTCCTTCACATCGCCTATTACCTGTTTTAACTGGAGATGCTGCCGGGGATTGAGCCTGGGACCTTCTGCATGCCAAGCAGACACTCTATCACTCAGCTACAGAGTCCCTCCCCTATGGCACTAAAATGGTGCACCATCTGCAGAAAGTGGTTATCGATTATGCTACTTCAGCATTGTGGGAGCTCTCCCTCAGAGCGCTGCAGGGCTCAGCCTGGTCACCAGTGTTGTTTAACAACTGTGGAAGGCCACAGTATGCCCAGCTATGCATCACATGGAATGAGTCCCCAAAAGCAACCGTCTCTGAGTTAGGACTGCACCTAGAAGCTGTGGTTGAATGTCTGAGTGCTGAAGCTTGATCCTGGTATGGAGGTGATGTGGACACGGAAGGCTGAGATTCTGAAGGGAGCTGTGCTTGTTGGCAGAGTAATTAACACACCGCAGCGGTGCAGATAAAGGATTGTTTAGGAGCTAATGATAGGAAAGAGGAGAGACAGAGAGAGGTTCCTAACTACCTCTCTTGCTGAGAGAGAGGGTAAGAAGACTGAATTGCCCTGAGAGGAGCAATCTGGAGACGGACAAGAAATGAGACTTGACAGGAGAGAGAAGATGCTGCTGTCCCCCCCCCCCCCCACACACTATCCTCTCTGACTGTCTTCTTGCCGCCCCCTTCAGGGTCTTCTCCTCTTCTTCTTTGCACATCAGACGTTGCCTTTTCCAACACCCCTTCTCAAGGTCTAGTGAACAAAGTCCACAAGATTCATCTTCATACATAGACTTTCAGACTTCTCTTGAGAAAGTGGCTTGGTGAGTGCGTCTGCAGTCATTTCATCTGAAGCACTTCTTGCATGTTTCTTACTAGGTGATGCTTCGCATCCATGTGTTTAGTTCTTGAGTTGATCTTCTCCATCTGTGCAGCACCCTTGGTTGTCTTCAAAGAGTTCTACTGGTTTGCGTTCATCTATTCCAAAGTCTTGCATTAGTTGCAGTATCCATTTCAGTTGTCTGCACGCTTCTGCTGCGGATATATATACAACTTCAGTTGAGGACACAGCTACTGTTTCTTGCTTCCTGCTCCAGGTGACTGCTCCACTGCCATAGAAGAATAAGTGCCCGCTAGTTGACTTTCTGTCCATGTATCCCACCTTTCTGTCTGCATCCATGTATCCCACCAGTCTGGGATTGTCACTTTTTGGCAACTTTAGTTTCAGATGTGCAGTGCAGTAAGTCTTTTGTCTACATTGCAATCCCTTTTGCTTGGCAATTCCATCTTTCTGCATAATATGCCCATAGCTGCTGTGATCGCAGGATGCGTCAAAGCGCTTATGTACAGCAGTCTTCCAATTCCTTCTGCGTTTTGCTTGTTGTCAGGCAGAAGTTCACTACTTCCTTGCTGGTTCAGGTCGTACATTTCCATAGGAGTGCTTGCTGGCTTAGCTCCTTCCATATTCATGTGGTCCAGAAATTCTAGGATTTTTTTGCTTTTGGTTGAGAAGATAGCTTCCGTCTTCTGAGTATTGCGTTCATTTGTGGGCACCACAATTTAAGAAGGATATAGACAAGCTGAAACGTGTCCAGAGGAGGGCAATGAAGATGGGGAGTGGTCTGGAGACCAAGTCCTCAGAGGAAACGTTGAAGGAGCTGGGTCTGTTTAGCCTGGAGAGGAGACAACAGAGAGGTGATACGATAACCATCTTCAAGTACTTGAAGGGCTGTCATAGAGAGGATTGCACGGAGTTGTTTTCTGTTACCCCAGAAGGTTAGACCAGAACCAACGGGGTGAAATTAAATCAGAAGAGTTTTCAGCTAAACATTAGGAAGAACTTCCTGACAGTTAGAGCGAGCTCTGTATTATTTTTTATTAACAGCAGGAGCCACAAAAAGTGATATACGGTTTATTGATTCCGGGACCATGGCCCACATGTGTGCTGATAAAGCATTTTTTGAAACATTAGATGAGCAAATGCGAGAGAAATTAAGTGTTGCAGATGGACGCCCGGAACTGGCTGAAGGCGCTGGCTCCGGGACAATAAAATGCAAGCTCCCAAATGGAGACACCCAAGAGGTCCTTGTTACAAACTGTCTTTACATCCAAAGCTAGTGAACAACTGGCAAAGCAAGGAATGATAGCAAGAATGCCTGCAAAAGAAGCAGAAGAATGGAGAAAAGCTGCAGAAGAAGAGACTGAGTCTCTGATCAAGAGCCAAACATGGACACTTACAGAAGTGCCTCCAGGGCGCTGTCTCGCAGCTCACCCCCCCTCTGGCCGACATCGGCGCAGGCTCGCACCGTCGGTGGGCGGCACCTCCTCCTCACCCCACCGCCCCACGCTTGGGATGGAGCAGCTGCAGTGGCAGAGGAGGCAGAGGAGGGACGGGGAGCTGCGCTTTCTCTCCGGGGGCTGTCTCGCCGCTCAGCCCCCCCTGCTCCGGCAGCGAGACAGCGCCCGGAGAGAAAGCGCAGCTCCCCGTCCCTCCTCTGCCTCCTCTGCCACTGCAGCTGCTCCATCCCAAGCGTGGGGCGGTGGGGTGAGGAGGAGGTGCCGCCCACCGACGGTGCGAGCCTGCGCCGATGTCGGCCAGAGGGGGGGTGAGCTGCGAGACAGCGCCCTGGAGGCACTTCTGTAAGTGTCCATGTTTGGCTCTTGATCAGAGACTCAGTCTCTTCTTCTGCAGCTTTTCTCCATTCTTCTGCTTCTTTTGCAGGCATTCTTGCTATCATTCCTTGCTTTGCCAGTTGTTCACTAGCTTTGGATGTAAAGACAGTTTGTAACAAGGACCTCTTGGGTGTCTCCATTTGGGAGCTTGCATTTTATTGTCCCGGAGCCAGCGCCTTCAGCCAGTTCCGGGCGTCCATCTGCAACACTTAATTTCTCTCGCATTTGCTCATCTAATGTTTCAAAAAATGCTTTATCAGCACACATGTGGGCCATGGTCCCGGAATCAATAAACCGTATATCACTTTTTGTGGCTCCTGCTGTTAATAAAAAATAATACAGAGCTCTGTGATGCTCTGTATTCTTGGTGCTTAGGGGGGGCAACAGTGGGAGGGCTTCTAGAGTCCTCCTGGCCCCACTGCTGGACCTCCTGATGGCCCCTGGTATTTTTGGCCACTGTGTGTGACAGAGTGTTGGACTGGACGAGCCACTGGCCTGATCCAGCACTGGCTTCTCTCTTATGTTCTTATGTTCTTATTTCTTTATTGGCTGCTTAAATCTGATTTGAGCTTCCTCGCTGTTCCACCCTCCCCGCTTTGCTGCTTTGGGAACAGCTTTCCTCTACATAGCGGTAGAACAGTTACTCTTAATGTGGCCTTAATTCCCACAAAGGTGACAAATTTTCTCTCCTTCGTTGTTTATATTCAATTTTTTTAAAATTTTATTTAAGCATTTTTACCCCGCCCTCCCCGCACTTGGCTACTCTTTGCTCTCCTTAATACCTGTGCATCATAGTCCTCCTCAAGTCGATTGATAATGCTTTGGAGGGACAAATCATTCCTAGATTCAATTCAAGACAGTGTATTTTCATATGATTCTGGCAGGCTGATTAAATTTAACAGAAGCATATCCTCATCTGCAATTTCTTTTCCAGCAGTTCTCAATTACTAACCCTAACCCAAACAGGCTTAGCAGTTGACATCTTAATGACTCATAATACCTGTGTTAAATACTGGGTTCTGGACGTATTGCAGTGATCAGCTCTAGTCTATTTAGTGATTTCAGGAACACGACAAGGACTCCCAGCAGTGTTTGAGCCCTGCTTATAAAGCATGCAAACACCACACCCCACACACCCCCACTCCCATGGATAGGCTATTTACATTACACTACTTATCTATTGGTCTACTCCAGGACCCTGGTAAGCTATTGTTCTAGAGTAGCTAGCTCAACCGGTTCCAGGTACACCTTGAGGGCTGACTTAGGTTCAGTACCTAACAACCTGCCTGTCTGTTAAACTAGTGATCATAGAGCACTTCTTGCCTAGTCCCTCTTGGCCTTCCATGTGCCCTGCTGCTCTGCCTCATCGGCTGGACAGCCCGTCTGAATAGCAGCCCACAAGCCCTTTTTCGATGAGGTGAGTCTTCACCCTTCCTCTCTAGGTCGGACAGTTGCTCTTCATCCTCCTCTCTATCCAGTGGCCCTGCTGGGCCCTGCAGGAGGTCGCCATCTTTGCTCCTTTCTCCTCTCCTGCTCGCGCCAAGAGCCTCCGGCAATCTTTCAACCCTTAATCAGAGATGTGCTTAATCTGGGCAGCCATAAGCCCTGTGGGCAGAGTACTTAACACAGCAGCAGGGCACAGCCTGATGAAAGAGTAGATGAAGACTTACTTAGGAACCAGCATACTTGATAGGAAAGAGGAGAGACAGAACTACGTCTCTGGCTGAGAGAAGAGAGGGTGAGATGACTGGATGAAGAACTTCTGAGAAGGAAGAAGAAACTGCCCTAAGAGGAGCAGTCTGGAGACGGACAAGGAATGACACTTGACAGGAGAGAGAAGGTGCTGCTGCCCCCCCCCCCACACTGTCCTTTCCAGCTGCCCCCCCCCCCTCGGCCTTTCCCCTCCTTCCTGGTGCACCAGACACTGCCTTTTCCAACAGGGCTACCACCCTCCTTGGATGGTTTGGCTTTACCGATGAAAGGCCATGTTAAGAGCTGGGAAGTTCTGTTGAATCCTGCCCTTCTGGTGGGAAACCCAGTAAACACAGCAGCCAAAAGTGCCCTTTTGCCAGCTTGGTTTGGCACCCAAACAGTCCCTGTTCTGCCAGGAGGAGAGTGGGATGTAACTCCTCTTGAGCGCATCGGCTGTGGCCGGCAGGCTCCGTCTGCGGACAGTCACTCCTTTGTTTGGGGGGTTTGGGGGTTACAAGACCAGCCTCCCAAGTATCCGAAGAGGCGGCGGGGGCTGCCTCTGGAGGCCGCTTCCTGGTGTGCCTCTTGGGTCTGGGGTTGCCCTCTGCGGACCCGCGTGTCTCCGGTGTGGCTGGTGGCTCTGGAAGCCCTTTGCTTTATCCCCTCCTCACCCAGTGTGGACCCCAATGACCAGAAGAAGACGGCCTGCTATGACATCGACGTGGAAGTGGAGGACCCCTTGAAAGGCCAGATGAGCAGTTTTCTCCTCTCCACAGCCAATCAGCAGGAGATCACCGCCCTGGACAACAAGGTACTCGGGGGAGGCCGGCCGGCCGGCCAGCCGGGACTCTTGGGGGCTGAGGCTGCCAACCCTGCAGAGTGCCGGTGGAGCGGGCCAGAAGGGGAGGGAGTGGGGGCGCTGGCTCTGATCCGTAAGGATATGGGTGTAGCCATGCCGGATCCGACCACTGGACTGTCTCGTCCGGCACCCCGTTTCCAGCAGTGGCCTGTCAGATGCCCCAGGGAACTGGGGCAAGCAGAGTGGGGCTCAAAGAACCAGCCAGAGAACTGTCCTCCGTCAACTGGCTCAGCGTGTCTCCAAATCCAGCAGCCATCCCTTTAGGGCAGGGATGGCGAACCTTTGAGAGACCGAGGGCCCAAACTGCGACCCAAAACCCACTTATTGGTCGCAAAGTGCCAACACGGCCATTTACCCTGACTACTGAGGTTTTGCTTTAGAAAAAAACACCCATACATTAACTTAAGAGGATCCAAACAAAGTAAGGGAAGCAATCCCAAACGCTTTCATTGACTTAAAATTATTTGGCAGAGAATTCGACACTCTAACGATGGTCTGGGCCTGGCTGGGGCGATGGCACGCGTGCCCACGGAGAGGGCTCTGAGTGCCACCTCTGGCACCCGTGCCATAGGTTCGCCACCACTGCTCTAGGGGGAGCGGGAGAAGGTTCCTCAGGCCTCTCTGGTTCACTTTGAGGCAGGGGGGGAACTCACTCACTCCAGACGGGGGGGAGGGCTTCCCAGGAGCTCTCCTGCTCACCTGCATGGACACTCCTGTGTTGACACCTGTGCTGGGTCCTCACTGTCCTTCCTGCCCTTCCCTGGTTGGTTTGGTCTTGGCCAGGAGCCTTCCTGTGGCTGATGAGATTTTATGGCATGACAATATCTGAAGCCAGAGCTGAGGGGTGGCATCTTAAGAGGGAGGAGGTTGCCGAGGAGCAGCGCCCCCCCCCCCGTGTCCCCAGGCCAAGAGGCAAACGCTCCACCCCTCCCCCCTTGCCCACGGCACAGTTGGGAGGCATTTTGGCATAGCCCCGGTTCTCCACTGGTCCAGTGTGGGGCTGCCTGAGACGTGTGGGGAGGAGCTCCTCCCTGGGGGCAGGTGGGGCCCCTGACCTTTCGATTCCTGAGCGGGAGTGGCGTCTCTCCCGGGCCCCAGTCTTGGCCCTCCCTGCAGGGTAGTCAGGTGTTGCTGGCCGTGCCCCTTCAGAGCACCGCGGGGGATTCCCCGCCTTCCTTCTCTTTTGATTGCTTGCTTGTCTGTCAGTCTCCTTCCCCTCCTTCCCTGACCTTGGGGCAGCGGTTTAGGGGCTGGGAGATGACTGCCTTCTTAATCCCCTCAGGGAGGCACCCCCCATCTTTGGCTCCTACTCGTGAGTAAGGAAGGCCAAGGGGGAACAACTCTCTGGAAGGGGGCCTCCATGGGGTGTCACCACGGTGAGCCCTAGCCCCACACCGCTAGAGGATCCTCGGGGGAGAGGCAAGCCACAGGAGGGGGGGGCTCCAGCCTTCGGCCCAGGGGCTTCCCCGGTCGCTCTTTCAACCCGCTTCCCTCAGTGGCCTTTTGGAGGCTGGCCGGGCCAGCCGGGCCTACCACGCAGCAGTTTGTTGTCAGCAGTGGCTTCCTCCAGCCAAGCTCCTGAATCCTAGTAAGGCGAGGTTTTTCCTTTCCAAGGAAACAAGAGGTTCTCAGCTCCTTCTCCCCCATTCAGAAGAAAAGGCAGGAAATTTCCCCAGTGGCGGCTCAAGTGGGTCTTTCTGAGTGTGCGCCTGAGGAGGGTTTGGCCTCGAGCCTGAAGAACCCCCCCCCACCTCGTCCCCCTCCCCTACCTCTGCTCAAGGTCCCCTTCTTGAATCGGAGCAGGCAGAGAAACACCTGCTCTGGATCTGCCGGGTCAGTGCCCCGGGGGCCAAACGTTTAGCTTGGATCGAGGGAGAAATGCGGAAGGGGATCAGAGAGCAAGACGACGCCCCCCCCCCACAGTTCTGGTGCTGGAAGAAGGGGGGGGACTTTCACCCCCACATTCAAAGAGGCCTATAACAATAGACCATCCACTAGAGCTCTAACTCTCTTAGTCTTGATGGACCCTTATTCTGAGGCGTCTGACCTCTCTGACTCTTCCCCTCTGAAAGAGGAGGGAGAACTATCGGATGAGGAAGATTCATTAGGAACGACTATGCAGGCTCGTCTTTTCCCAGAAGTTTCTCCTGAATTTCTTCCTAAAGTGCTATGTATTTTGGAAATTCCTCACCACAAAAAGGAGGCAGTGCAGCCTGATCCAACCAGACAGACCCGTTCGGCCAGAGCCTTTCCCCATGGAGGATCCACCCCCACCTCCGTGGGATTCCTTTCCCATCTATCTGCAGCGAGGGGGGTCAATGCGGAATGGGAAACTCTGGCGAGGACCAAGACCAGTCATCCCGTCTTCTCTTGATCTTGCTCCCTGGTGCCCAGGGCAGCAGAGTGTTTTAAACTTCCGGTGGTGGATGCTCCAAGCGCCAGTTTCTGTTCGAACTCCGTCATTCCTGCAGAGGTGGGTGGGTGGTCTTCCTAGGGACCCTTGACAGGAGGATGGATCAATCCCTGTGTGAGAATCTTGAGGTCTCTTCACACACACACACACACCCTCAGGGCCTCTGCGGCAAGCTCTCTTTTCCCCCAGGGCACTCTACTCTTGGGCCTCCGACCTCTCAGCGGCAGGTAACGTTATCCCCAAGGAGCTTAAAGACGAGCGAAAGAAGATGGCCCTTGCGGCAGCCTTCTTTACGGACGCACTGCTGGATGCAATTCAGTTGTCAGCCAGGGCTGTGGCACCCAGTGTCAGACGCAACACATGGCTCCTCGGCTGGGAAGTGGACCCTTCCTCTCAAGCCCGGGGGGGTCAGTGCCCCCTTCAGAGGCATTCACCTCTCCAGGGGTGGAATGGACAGATACCTGGTAGAGGATAAGAAGAAGGCATTGCCCTCGCATAAGAAGGAGAGCAAGGCCAAGAAATGTTTCCATTCCTTTTGCGAACCTAAGCGCTCCTCTAGCTTTCGACCCACCACATCTCCCGAGGGGCGATGGTGATCCTAGCAGTCTGGTACCCCCAATTCCTCTTTCCACAGGCTAGTGGGCCAGGACTCGCGAGGCCCCAAAAAGAGCCTTTTCACATGATGACTAGAGAAGAGAGAAGAGAAGAGATTGGATTTATACTCCGCCCTTCACTACCCAAAGGAATCTCAGAGCGGCTTACAAACTCCTCTCCCTTCCCCTCCCCACAACAGACAGACACCCTGTGAGGCGGGTGGGGCCGAGAGAGCTCTTGACAGAAACTGCTCTTTTTTCAAGAACAGCTGTGCCAGAATTATGGCTTGCCCAAGGTCATCCAGCCAGATGCAAATGGAGGAGTGGGGAATCAAACCAGGTTCTCCCAGATTAGAGTCCGCGCACTTAACCACTACACCAAACTACTATCCATTAGACCAGAAGTTCCCAAACTTATTTGGCCAACTGCCCCCTTTTCAGAAAAAAAAAATTACTCAACGACTCCCGGACATCTACCTTCAAGAAATGGACAAAAAGATGCAGTCTGTGGATCTGCACCTGGATTGTTCCAGCCCACCTGAGGGCGCTACTCTCAGACTCCTTCAGGTAGTAAATAGCAGGGTATAAAACCAACTCTTCTTCATTTCGATTTTCCCATAACTGGACAACATCCTAATCAGGACTTGTAATGTATTCAGATGCTGCCCTGAATGCATGAGGATGAAGTGTGAATCATCCCATAGAGAAGCTATGCTAAGCTTCAGACGTCGGCTAGGATTCGCGCCGAAAGAATTGTGTCCAATCACATTTGAACTGTCTGTGGTGGGAACACTTGTGATTGGGCAATTATGCGAACAACCTGATAGGTTGAGAATTGTATAGTAGGAGTGGCTACATTAGCCCGGAATGTTTAAATACCGAACCACTGCAATGAAAATTGGTTAGGGCTATCAGATGTTGTACCGTGTCAGAGAAGTTGATCGTTGAGCTGAAATAAACCTGAGTTTTGCTGAAATCACTCTCTGGCTATTTTGTTGAGCACGGACTTAACAGGACTCCTTTGTATCAACGGGGGATGGAGGATGTGGAACGGACCATCTCTTGCCTGCAAGGCCACACATTCATTATCAAAAGGAGAAAGAGTTGTTTGTTCCTTGCCCAGAGGGTTGTCCACCTGGGGTTCACTAGAGACACAGTTCAGGACAAAGTTTTCTTGTCCCAGGAAAGAAGGAAGAAGATCCTGAGGTTGATATGGGAGATCACCCAACAGTCTCATGTGGTAGTCCTGGTGAGGCTTTTGAAGATGTTGGTGTCTTGTCAGGATGTCATTTCATGGGCAAGGTTTCACACTTTCCCTCTCCAAAGGCTTCTTCTCCCATTCCAGGACATAATAGACAACAAATGGCATAAGCTCCCAGAAGACCTGATCCAGGAACTACAATGCGGGCTGTTTCCATCCAGACTTCTGGAGGAGATCCCTCTCAGAGAACCAAACAGGGTCATGATGACTTTGGATGCCAGTCAGAGTGGGTGGGGAGCCCACTCCCATGGAAAGATGGCACAAAGGACCTGGTCCACGAAGAAACCAACAGGAGCATCAGTTTTCTGGAGCTCAGGTTGATCAGCTGGGACCTTCTGGCCTTCTGAGATCTCCTGGTCGGGAAGGATGTCTACATCCACATGGACAGTACAACTTGTTGTTGTTGTTCAGTCACACAGCCGAGTCCGACTCTTCGTGACCCCATGGACCACATCAGGCCAGGCCCTCCTGCCTTCCGTCGTGCTCCGAAGTTTGCTTAATTTCATGTTCGTTGCATCGGTAACACTGTCTAACCATCTCATCCTTTGCCGTCCCCTTCTTCCTTTTCCTTCAGTCTTTCCCAGTATCGGGGTCTTCTTCTCCAGTGAGGGCTCCCTTCTCATTTGGTGGCCAAAGTATTTGAGCTTCAGCTTCAGTCTATGGCCTTCCAGGGAACAGTCAGGGTTGATTTCTTTTAGGATTGACTGATTTGATCTTTTTGCAGTCCAAGGGACTCTCAAGAGTCTTCTCCAGCACCATAGTTCAAAAGAATCTATTCTTCAGCGCTCGGCCTTCCTTATAGTCCAACTCTCGCAGCCATACATGACTACTGGGAATACCATTGCTTTGACCATGCGGACTTTTGTTGGCAGGGTGATGTCTCTACTTTTTATCATGCTGTTGAGGTTCGCCATCGCTTTCCTCCCAAGGAGCAGGTGTCTTTTAATTTCATGGCTGCTGTCACAGTCTGCGGTGATCTGGGATCCCAGGAACATGACTTCTGTCACTGCTTCCATGACTTCCCCTTCTATTTGCCAAGGAGCGATGGGGCCGGATGCCATGATATTAGTTTTTTTTGATGTTGAGCTTCAAGCCCACTTTTGCACTCTCCTCTTTCACCCTGAGCAAGAGGCTCTTTAGGTCCTCTTCACTTTCTGCCATTAGAGTGGTATCGTCTGCATATCTGAGGTTGTTGATCTTTTCCCCAGCAATCTTAATTCTAGCTTGTTATTCATCCAGGCTGTCATTTCCCATGATGTACTCTGCATATACAACTACCAAATCTTAAATCAACCGTCAGGCAGGGCACGAGTTTCAGCTCCCTGCAGGTGGAGGCAAACCTGATTTTACAGTGGGCAGAGACGCGCTTGTGTTTGCTCAAAGCTGTCCACGTGGCAGGGAAGTCCAGCACCCTGGTGGGCTGACTGAGCAGGAGACCCCTGGACCAAGCGGAGGGAAGGCTGAGCAGGGAAACCTTCCAACAGATCTGCCACAGGTTCGGCAACATTATATATTCTGTATGGCATGCATGGGCTCTGACAGCAAGCCAGCCTCTGCAAACTGTTACAGGGTTACTTTACTTATTACAGGGTTACTTATTACAGCAGTTTTTAATAACAACATCTAGTGTTTTATTGTCTTGCTAATGTGGCGAAACTCGGCAGAGTGGGACAGCCCAGGCAGTTTAAGCCAGTGAACACCAGGCCATGGGCCAGGGAGACCCAGGTCTGAATCCGCACGCCTGCCACGGAAGCTCGCTGGGTGACCTTGGGGGCCAGTCACACATTCTCAGCCTAGCCTACCTCACAGGACTGTTGTGTGGATAAAGTGGAGGAGAGGAGACCAACACAAGCAGCTTTGGGCTCACAACTGAAGTAAAATTAATGACTGATTCTGACCCTTTTCCCCACAGGACACTCTACGGGTGGGGTGCAGGCGCCCCCCAGCCCCGTGACCTACGTAGTGATTTGGGGGACTAGGTGCAAATCACTCCCACTTTGTTTCCTTGGTCAGATTCATGAGACAATCGAATCCATCAACCAGCTGAAGATACAGCGAGATTTCATGCTGAGCTTCTCCAAAGACCCCAAAGGATATATCCAAGATCTTCTCCGGTCTCAAAGCAGGGATTTGAAGGTAAATTTTTCTCTGGCTTTTGGGGCTAACGTTTATTTATTTATTTTTGTGGGCTCAGGGCAGCTTACAACCAGGGTTGCCTCTAAGCTGAGTTAGTGTGAGCCAGCTCACAGTTTTTTAGCCTCCGGCTCACACGTTTTTGTCTTCGCTCGGGAAGGAGGGCTCCAGAGCAAACTCATTGATGCAGTGGCCAAATCGCTCGCTCACAAAGTAGTAATTTCTGCTCACAAGACTCCGCAGCTTGGAAGGAGCATTGCTTGCAACAAGTCATAAAACCATGAACAATTCCATACAAGACTAATATATTAAAACATTAGTTGAAGCAGAATTAAACTTTTTAAATAAGACATTCAGGATGTATGTAACCCTAACGGTAGCTCGGTGGTTAGTTCCATTCCTGGGTACGCCAGGTTCATGCCCTGGAGAGGCGGGAGAGGGGTCACTCTGAGGGGGTCAAAGCGCTGCCCCCCCCGTGTGGCGCTCACGATGGAGCGCTCGAAGTGTGGCCAGAGGATGAGGAGGAGGGCTTCTGTAGGGCCGACAAGATTCTCCACTGTCCTGGTGCTGAGCAGAGTATCCCGGCTCTCCGCGTAATATAGGTGTGGCTTGTGAATAGGGGAGAGGAGCCCTCGAATCCACTTACAGGCTGGGGGGGGGACGCTTAGAGCCGCATGGCCTCGGGGGGTCTGGGAGACGACTCCTGTTCAGATCCCCCCTCAGCCACGGAGCGACAAAGACGGGAGGCCTTTTGGGCCGGCCACCGGGTGGCCTGGTGACTCCCCAGCGGGAGTGTTGCTGGGGAGGAGAGAGCAAGGTGATCCGCTGCTTTCGGTCCCGGTAGGCAGAAGAGCAAGGGAGGAAACGCCTGAATAAATAAATAAATACAAGCTAGCTCACGTTGTTGTTTTTCTACACATAAGAACTGGCTGCCAGAGATCTTCGTTTGCATGACCGCAGCAGTCCTGGTGTCACCGGCAGAAGAACTGTTCAGTGAAAGGGCAGCTCCTTTGTTGCAGGCTAGAAATGAAAAGGGACATCCCAGAATGGTCTCTGCTCTGAACGCCGCAGCAGGCTATTCCAGTGGCCCTCGGCAAGATAAGGCATCAGAGGGATGGGCGCAGTCCGGGTGGGAAGTGGGGTGGGGGGGGGGGGGGAGAAGCTCATGGGATCGACCCCAGGGAAGTCCGGTTCTGGGCCCCAGTAATGGCAGCTCTTGAGCTTACAAAGCAGGTGACTACTGCTGGATGGGGTGCTGTTTGGACCAAGGGGATTGGTCTCTCCCTATGAAAATACTCAGTGCCGGGGGGCCATTGCCCAATGGAAAGGCAGACTGCTTCCCCTCCTCCCCCCCCCCCCTCCCCCCCTTGGGTGCCCACAGCACGCCCCCCCACTCCGCCCCTTACTTCCTTCTCTCTCTCTATCACCATCGCGGCAGCTGCTCTTTCTTCTTCCTTCTGCCCCATCCAGGCAGGGGCTCTTTGCCTGGGCGGCCAGTGCTGTGCCCCCAGGGGCATGTACCCCCCCCCGTCTGCCTTGCCGCTCTCACGTGCGCATGCTGAACTGCAGCTCCCCCCCCCTTCAGCCGGACTCCCTTCCCCTCCCCTGCCCCTCCTAATTCTGGGTCATTTTTCTCCTCGGTCTCTGCAGGGGCTTCCCTGGCCTGTTTCCGTGCCCCCCCCCGCCCCCGTGTGTCCGCAGCAGCAGGGTGGCTCTCGGCCTGCTGGCTCTCTTCACCATTGCCTTCCCCGGACAGTGTTTCTGTGACGGCCAGCCCTGGGACACAGCGGCCACTTTGCTGTTTATTTATTTGTTTGTTTAGTTGATTCAGCTTATATCCCACCCTCCCTGCCGAGGCGGGCTCAGGGCGGCTTACATAAAATTTCATAGAAATACATTTAAAACCTGTTATAAGCCAATAAACATCAAATAACAATAATTTAAAATACTCCTGGCACACTGGAACATAAGTTGATAAAAACGAGAGCAAGTTATTTAACAGCATCTTAGGTAACCATATATTCTGATTATGTTCACCCCAGCTCAGATCACCCAATTTATTATGTGGCGGCAAAGGTGGTAAACCAGGGCCCAGGCTGGAGATGATGATGGTGAAGCCAGGGCACAGGGACACTCCTCGGCATATAATGCGGCTCCTTAATCTAAAGCCTGGCGGAAGAGCACCGTCTTGCAGGCCCTGCCTGACTGTAAAAGGTCCTACAGGGCCCTGATCTCTTCCGGGAGCTTGTTCCCCCAGGGGACTTCAGTCGTCAGCTGAATCAAAGCATTTCTGTCCCACGTTTCCCCCAAACAAGGGGCTCAAGGCAGTGTAGAGAAAGAATGCATCTGCGTACAAGACACCAGGACCCGCAGTGCACCTCTCGCTGGCTCTCAGTGGCTGGGCCTTCGTACGCGGCAGTCCGGCCCTTGGGGGAGGCTGCTGCCCTGAGAGAAGGCGTTGATTTCCACGCATGCTGCAGTTCTGCCCTCACTGAGTGGGGGATAAGCCCTAGAGAGCTCTGTGTCATGTGTGTGTGTGTCGTGTGTGTGTGGTGCCATCAGTTTGCCTCCAGAATAGGGTGGCGGTGGTGGCCCCGTAGAATCAGTGGCTCCCAAAGCGTGTCCTGTCATTGAAAGCCTTGCTCGGGCCCTGCAAGAACATCATGTGCAGAGGAGTCGCCTGCTAGAAGAAGCAGCTTTGGTCTTATAGCTGCCGCTCAGTAAAGTTTTTAGTTGCTCCCAAGATGAGCTCTTCCGTGATGCCGTTACAAAGGCAATTCCAATAGAGTTCAGAATGCATATAACTTTTTTTAAAAAACTTGCACAATCTCATCAGTAGAGGGCATTGCTGGGTTATTTTCTAATCCCAGTCTGCCTATGAACTCTCTTTTTGGCTCCCCTCTCCCTCATTTCTCTGTCATTTAGCTTTACAGAACACGACAATGCTGGGTTAAGATTCTTAATAATGATGATAATTACATTTATATCTTGCCTTTCTTCCATTGTGGAATGCCAGGTGGTGTGTGGGGCTGTCCCAGCCCAGGCCAGTAGCCTCTCCTGCCTCAGCCGTTCCCATACGTGAGACGAAGGAGTGCAATTTTTACCTCATTCAACACCTACTAGGCTCCACTGGACAAGTACTCCAAAGTTTGTAGTTTACAAACTACCCCTTCCTGTTAGTCTTTATTTCGGTGGTTCCATGGAAGAGAAGGGGGTTCATCTTTGACCAATCAGAATGTGGGGGGGGGGATGTAAAAATCCAGACCCTCCCCCCAAAAAAGTCCAGCCCAGTGAACTGTTTCCTCCAGATTATGTGAGCCTTGCACTTAGTACTTTGAGGTTAATTTTTTCCCATGTGTGTAGTGTAACCAGGAGATCCTACAATTGTCTGTCAGCCAGAAGTTCTAGCTAGAATTGCACCCCAAATTCTAATATGGTGCTTCAGTGTGGCTCAGCAGCCCCCATGTCCACAAAGTTGATGTCCAACTCAATACAACGAGAACCATCAGCGGGTGTATGAAACCCACTCCAACCGATTGGCTGCCCACATGGTGCCACATCACTCCTCCACATCTCTGAAGACAAGATGCTCTTCTTCATGAATATAGAAAAATCATTGAAAACAGAGAGTGGCCCATCCACAAAGACATGGCTGACATATGGGCCTATCCAGACTGTGACCCCAGCACCCAGCAGTAAGATCCACACTAATCCTGCAATTTCAATCTACGTAAGACCATAAGAGAAGCCAATGTTGGATCAGGCCAGTGGCCCACCCAGTCCAACACTCTGTGTCACTCAGTGGCCAGAAATACCAGGTGCCCTCAGGAGGTCTACCAGTGGGGCCAGGAGGACACGAGAAGCCCCCCCCACCGGTGCCCCCCCCCCAAGCACCAAGAATACAGAGAGCATCACTGGCCCCAGACACCAAGAGTTCCTACTTACACCTACCCTAGACATCTAGGGTTAAAAATCTCTGAGGCTTACATGACCTTCCCCAACTTGTGAAGGAAACGTTGGTCAGCTGCAATTCTCAGAGCATTGGCCTTTCTTGTGCAGCAAAAGGGTGTTAATTTATTATCCCATTGAAGTTGCTTTTCTGATTAATGTTGATTTGGATCTGGTCATGTTTGGTTGTGCTTTGTTGCCTTTTAGAAGAAATGGACATGTTTGTTGGAATTGCTAAAGATGTGGCTTCACCCGGTCTTATGAAACTGTACTTAACTTGGGTTTTTTTGGTGTATTAAGCCTGTTTCCTTCCCAGTAGGAACCCAAAGAGGCTATTCTTAAGTCTTTATTTAAAATCTTTGTATACCCACCTCTCTCCCAGGTAGCCAAGACCCAAGGCACAAAACAAAAATAAAAGAAGTCAAAATGACAAATAAAAGTAACAACATATTGAAAGAAAACAAAGCAGCCAGTGAAAATACAGTCAGTCGCATTCAATTAACAGAGATCCTGGCCCAAGAAATCCCAACAGACAACAAGTTCTCAGATTTTCTCCAAAGCCCCATTTTTAAAATGTTCCCTGTTATCTCAAGAGAGTCATGTTCTTCAGGGGTTAGGGTTCTCCCACACCTAGTGAAGTCGATGGACCGTGGTTTCAGGAGAGACCAAAGGGAGGACTTATTTACTCAACAAATAGTTGAGTTGTAGTATTGACTGCTACTGGACGTTGTGATGGCCATTTGCACAGATGGCTGTAAGAGGGGGTTTGACAGATTCATGGAAGAGAGGTTCATCCATGGCAGCTAGACAGGGTGAATGAATGGAGCCTGCCTGTTCAGAGACAGTAACCTCTGAAACCCAGAGGCGGCAGCAGGGGAAGGCCTCTTCCTCTGTGCCCTCTTGGCTGATCCTCCACCTGGTTGGCCACCACGTGAGACAGGAGGCTGGACTAGATGAGCCATCAGTCTCATCCTGCAGGGCTTTTCTTATTGTCTACGTCTCATGCTCACCAAGACTGCCCCCCCCGGCATAATCCACGTCCATATGTGAACTGAGAGCTGGCGTGGTGTGGTGGTTAAAGTGCTGGACCAGGATCTGGGCCGCCCAGGTCCAAGTCCCCCATTCTGCCACAGACGCTCGCTAGGTGACCTGGGGCCGGTTGCACCTTCTTAGCCTCACTTACCCGACGTGGTTTTTGTGAGGATAGAACGGAGCAGCCACCTGGGGTCCCCACTGGGGAGAAAGGCAGGACATCAGTTAAGTAAATGGGTGAGTAAATAGGTAGGTAGATCCCCGGGGGGGGGGATGGGGGATGGGCAGCTGTGTTAGTCTGAAGCAGCAGGACGAAGTTGGAGTCCTCCAGAGGCACCTTGAAGACCAACCAAGTTTAATTCAAGGTGCAAGCACAGTTCTCCAGATGTAACGCCTTCTTCTTGCAGTTGTTCAGCTCTCCTGTTTCCTGTCTTTAGACACTGCCTTCCGTGGACTTCCTAGCTGGCACAGGGCATTCCACAGTCTAACCCCAACACTGCCAGAGAACAAGCCCCCCCCCCCCCGGTACCCTCCTGGCATCCTTCGGAAAGGGGGGTTGGGTGGGTGGGTTTGATACGAAGGAGCTACACAGATCTAAGTGTTTGGGTGAGGAGGAAATGGCCCACCTGTGAGTTTTGGCTTAGGCCACGGAGGGCTTTTCAGGCCAGAAGTGAGACTGGGAACGGTTCCAGGACAGGTTAACAAAGAGGTTCCCGGCCGGGGTTCTTGATGCTGGTTTCCTGGCACTGTTGTGAGTGCTAAGTTCCCTCTGCATGGCAGGTGATGACGGATGTGGTTGGGAATCCCGAGGAAGAGCGGCGAGCGGAGTTCTACCACGAGCCCTGGTCCCAGGAGGCTGTCAGCAGATACTTCTACTGTAAGGTGAGGCCCTGGAAGCGAGGCAATGTGGGCGAGCGGGCAGGCTGGCCGGCATCTCCAAGCAAACACAGCTGCCCTCTCTCTCTCTCTCTCTCTCTTTCAGATCCAGCAGCGACGGCAGGAGCTGGAACAGTCGCTTGGGGTGCGCAACACATAAGCTGCTGAGGCAGGGTCTCCCGGGGGGTGCATCGTGTGCCCCCGAGATCACTGTTGCCTAGAGAATGGACCCGCTTCACGCCTGGCCAAGGAGGCACAACCCCCCCCCCCAGCAGCAGCAGCAGCTCCAGTCTGGCTGGCTTTGGAGGGGTTTCCCCCTCCTCAGGCCAGGACAGGCCGGGAGGCAACAAGGTTTCCGCTCGCATTTCACTCACTTCATTCGTTGTTGGAGAGAACGAGGACTGTGCGATCACGGACCCTCCCGCCTTTCAGTCGTTCCAGGGGATGGGGCGATGGCCACGTGGGGGGGGGCTCGCAGGGGCTGCTGTGAACTCACTGGGCTCCGCCCCACCCGCCCGCTGGCTTGAGGGGGCACTTGTGGCCAGGTGGCTGGGGCCCCGGTGTCCGGGCCTGGGAGGGCTGCAGTGGAGAGCTGGCAGCGGCAGGAGGGGGGTGGGGGGACTGTCGCCTGCTCCCTTTGGCCCAGCTGCAGTGGGTGGCAGAGCGGGGGACGTGTGTCCGGCCTTCCGCCTGAGTCTCACACTGGTTGCGGTGCCTCCGGCCTCTCTTTCCAAGGCCGGGCCAGGAGCAGGCTGTGCCGCCACCCAGTGTTCCCCCTACCCACCCTTGGGAGGCACGTATATGGAGGCGGACTTCTGGTGCCCGGCCCACCCCCCATCCCCACCCCGAAAGCTGAGTCAAAGTGGGCTGGTCCCAGCCCTTCTCCTCCCGTGCAGTGAGAGGCAGGAGCTTCGCAGGACGGACGCCACAATACGCTCTCCGGGGCCACAGGGAGCCCAGTTGGGGCAGAGACTCCCAGCAGGGACTTTTCCCCGTTGCTGAAATGTGTGGCCTGTGTGCTTAACAGGAAGCCCTCGAGATCAGACATCCCGCCCTGGCCAGGAGAGACACCTGAGGACGGGGCCTCCTTGCTTGTGGGACTGGCAGGTCACACACACACACACACGTCCCACGTGCAGAAGCCTCTTGGGTGTGGGCATGGCTGCTCCGCTCTTGCCTCGTCGCCAGAAGGGACTTCAGCCGTTTGGGCAGCAGGGCAGCAGGCGCCAGGCTTCTGAAGGCACCCCTGGGGAGAAGGTCACTCTCCCCCGCTTACTGTGAGAGGAAGGCGCTCTGGCTCCATGCCTGCTCTGTTCGAGTGCCACCTGGAGAGTGCCGGGGGAGGTGGGAGGGAGACGTGCGGGCCCGGTTGGTCCTCGTGGGCCCCTGTCTGCAGCATGGGTGTGAGAGCAGGACAGGGGCCTGGCCCTCACTGTAACCTGGCACGTCTCCCCCACCCACCCCCCACTCATCCGCACTCATTGGGTGCTGCTTTCCAGATGGAGGTGGGGGGGGGGATCTGGACGGGTCAGTGGGACAGATGCGGGGCTGCCATCCTCTGCAGAAGCCCACGGTGATGGTCCCGCGAGGGGAGGGGCTGTGTGCACCAGTGGGAATGCACCGTGGCCATCCGTATTGCGGAGACAACCCCCAGCACCATCGCCGTGTCCCCTCACTGAAGATGCCTCTTGCCAGGGTGGGGGTCCACATTCAAGGTGACCGAGCTGCAGCCCGCGGAGGGGCTTGCCTGGGTTGGGTGGGGGTGGGAGCCAGCGGGCGAGGCTTCCCGGAAGAAGTGGGCGGAGCAGCTCTTTCCCCAGCCTGAGGCGCCTCTGCCTGGACATCAGGAGGGCCTCCCGAGCAAGAGACACACCCATCCACCCCCACCCCCGCTGGACGGGGACTGCAGGAGGGAGCAGGATGTGGGGAAACATGCCTCAGCCGCTCACGGCCGCCTGTGCACTTTTCTGGGGGTGGTGGTGTCCAACTCAAAGTCTCAGTTTATTTTCCACTGTTCACCCCCAAAGCAGAGGGTGGCACCACATGTGGCTTATGCAGAAATTCAGACTGCTGCTCGTTTTGTTCACGGTTGACTAAGGATTTGCCGTCCTCCTCCTCCTTTTGTCTTCAGATGATCGTGAGTGTGCTCACTCTGTGTCAAAGTGCAAAAGGGACTGAGTGCTGTCCGCGTGGCTGTCCCAGTCTGCTTCTTCCGTGGAGGCCACTGTGGTCTCCCGTCCAGCCGTGGTGGCCCTCCAGAGTCTCAGGTGGGTCCCCTCCCTCACCTGGACTCCCCCGTCCTCCTAACTGGGGACGTGGGGGATCGTCTGCCCTGCCCGGCCGAGGCGGTATCACCCCGAGAGCCACAGCTCACCCCTCTCCGTTGTGCCAGTAAATGGTCGGGGGAGAAAATACCACCGGGCGACTCTGGAACGAGCATCCATGCAGTGAGGGCACTTCAGGTGTGATGGGAGCTGGAGCCGGAGGAGGGGCTCGGGGGGGGGGGACAGCTCAGACCTTCCCTCGATGGCCGAGAGCAGGAGATGGAGGGGGCTGCGTGGGAGCAGCCAGCCCGTCCTGGGAGTGCCCTTTGCTCTCCCCGCGCAGCGTGATCTCCAAGGGTGACCGGCTGGGTGCAGCGCAGACCGTCTTTTCTCTCTCTCTCTCTCTCTCTCTCTCTCTCTCTCTCTCTCTCCCTCTCTCTCTGTGTGTGTTTAAGAGAAGCAGAGCTTGTGAATGGCAACATGTGGGCTGCTCTTTGGATTCTCAGAAAAATGGCAAACAAGGATGTGCCTGAACGGCGGCCTGCCCGAGATCATGCCCAGTCCCAGAGATGTTGGCAACAGTTCCTGCAGTCAGCAAACACTGGCTCATTGGAGGCGGGGAATAGCACAGAGACGCTGTGATGCAGCAGTCCCTCGCCTTTCTCAGCAAGATCCCCCCCCCCCCCCCTTGAGTGGCAGCCTCAGGGTAATGCAGTCACCTGGTATGTGGCAAAGCAGAAGACTTCTGGAGGTGCATGTGTCAGGAAAGAGAGGCTAGCCTTTGCACCTCTGCGCCTCCTTGTAAATAAAGTCAGCCAGGCTGGGAGGAAGGGAGGGGTGGAGACCTGCACCGTCAGCACGAGGAGGATCTCTGTTGCGGTTGGTTGCACAGTGGCTGCCCCCAGACAGGTGACCATTGGGTTGAGGACAGAGAGTCCGCCAGCTGGGAAGGGAGGCTGGTGGGGAAGCAGCCCTCTAGGCAAGGAAAGGGCTGTGCTCCTCCCCACCTCCTCCCCGCACGCTCTGTCCTGCAGACAGGTGCCTCCTAAAAGCTGCCTTCCCTTCCTGCTTGTTGACATGTAACGGGGCCCTGAGGCGGAGTGGGGGCCTGACACCCCGTCGTCTTCCTCCCCCCCCCCCCCCCCCCGTGTGATGCTGCCTTCGGCTGAATCAAGCCACTCGTCCATCAAGGTCAGCATTGTCTGCTCTGGCTGGCAGTGGCTCCCCAGACTCTGAGGAAGAGGTCTTCCGTGTCACCTACTCGCTGGTCCTTTTCACTGGAGATGCTTCCGGGGACTGAGCCCGGGACCTCCTGTGTGCCAAGCAGAGGCTCTTCCACTGAGCCATGCCCCTCAGTCCACTGTCTAATTCACCCAATTGGCATGGCTCCCAAACAGAGGCATCCTGTGTACACGTGCACACACGGAGCTGCCTTCCCCTTGCTCCAACAACGTCAGTGTTCTGTACTCTGACTGGCAGCAACTCTCCAGGGTCCCAGGCAGAACCGTCTCCTGCCTGATCCTTTTATCTGGAGAGCCCGGGGATTGGACTGGGGACTGCCTGCCTGCCTGCCTGCCAAAAAGATGCTCTGCCAGTGAGCCACAGCCCCTCCCCCCCCAGGTGCAGGGAGAACAGCTGCCAGACCACCCGCATCCCCTTTCCTGGGCATGAAACGCAGATAGCCGGCAGGGTCTCTGACCCACTGGTGGCAGCAGACTCCCCAGGGACTGCTGTGGATGCAGACGGCCAAGGGGCCTGGTGGGGGTACAGAGAGTGTGGCTAGAAGGGACCCACCGGGAGTCCGTTTCCCTGACCGCCCGATCAGAAAGGAGCTCTGTTGTGTTATGCGCCTGCAGACGCCTTCGTCTACGTCTACGTGCAGCCCTGTGTGTGAGGCCCCAGTCCCGCTTCTCCCACAAAGCCCCCCCCCCCCCAAAAGAGGCTGGAGTGAGGGAGGAGCAGAGTCCGTCACTGAGAAGACGCCTGTGTTTCGGCAACAGCTCCGTGTCGCTCTCCAGGCTCACGTGTGTCTGTTTTATCCCGTGTCCTTTTGTGGGCTGCTGGACCACTCCCCTCTCCTCGAACCTCTGTGGAAGGGGCAGGTGATGAGAAGGGGGGGGGTCCAAGTGCCATCTCTCCGTGTATCTTCGTTGTACAGTGCTGCGTGGTTTGTAGAAAAGCTTTTGAACAATAAATACTTTGTTCCTTTGTATCTGTTGCACCTCCTTGGGCTGTACCAGACCCCTGACAAGTCTGCTTCTGCCGGGCCGCGCAAGCGGCATGTTTCGGGCATCTCCGTTTCTCAGTGGTGGCCTCGGCAGGCAGCGTCCTGGAAGCCAGCAAGAGCGCCTCCTGCAGACGCCCCCGGGAAGGTGCTTTTTGACCTCTTCCTGATTCTGCTGTTTCCTACTACTGAGGGTGGCGCTCTGGGGCCAGGGCTGCCTTTCTTTCCCTCTTGTGCGTATAGCACAAAAACATATATTAAAGGCAGGCGGGCTTGTGGACACAGTCCACGGTGTATTGTGAACTAGTACCACTTTACCATGTGTAGCTGCCCCCTTCCCCCCTTTGGAGGAGGACCAGTAGGATCATTGTGGCTTAAACCAGGAGGATGGGCCGTGGCGGCTGCTTCTCTCTCTGTGCTGTCTGCGTGCCTCACCGCGGTGAAGGAGACGGATTCTGATGCTGGCACAGACACTGCAGGGGGGAGCAAATGGATCCTTTCCTCCTCCCTCCTTTGGCCATCAGTCAAGGAAGTGTTGGATTGGGGGGGGTGGGGCTGAGCGTTGGCCGCCTGGTCTGCGGGCTGTGCTGGAGGGGCTGAATCCCCTCCGTAATGGAGGCACAGCCACTCCTTTCCTGAAGCCAGAATCAGGTGCGGGGAGGGGCTGAGTGGACAGGCTTCCCAAAGCAGCCAGGCAAGGCCTTTGCTCCTCCTGTCTCCCTCAGCACCGAAATGGCTGCTGCCTGTACAGGCCCTGGGCAGAGCACGGCCAGCCACCAGCGCCTAGAGTGCCGAGAGGGAGAGAGATCCGATGGCCCTCGAATGCCGGAGGGGGTCCCTCCTTTACATCAGTGGTTCCTCTACCCACGACACGCACGTCTTGCCAGAGGGATGCAGACATCGTCTCGGAGGGACGCAAGAGGCCTCATGAGAACGAGTAGGACATTGTCCTCCCTCCCCCCCATGCCCCCCCTGCAACTGTGTCTGCGGCTAACCCTATGGCCTTTTGGCCACGAATGGTGACCCTGGGCCCACACAGCGTTTCTCCTAATTTGAACCCTTCCCCACCCACCCAACCCGTTCCGGTTCCTCCTACCTGCCACGGATTATCCATTGTGCTTCAGCCATTCCTCCGTCCGTTCCACAGTTATGGAACCAAAAATTGTACTCCACGAGTATTATCGCAGTTTTGACTACTAATGCAGCTGTTCTTGTTTTAAAGCCATCACAAGAAAGTTTACTCCCAACAATACTAGTGCCATCTTTTATCTTCTTAAATCTTGCCGTAAATGATAAATATAATGGCATAACATCTGTAAGTATTTAAAAGCCATTCTCAGGAAAAAGCAGGCTTTCTGTTTCTCTCACGGTGGGATATCCAAGTTCTTTGACAGAGCGGCTGGTGAGGCAGGGAAGGCTGAGGACCACGGCTGGAGGTAGGATTGCAATGAATGGCAGAGGCAGCAAGCAATGCTTTTGATGTAGTGGGGAAGCTCCAGAGAAGAATAGAGACTCTGACTGCTCAGAGTGGCGGTCTTGCGAGGCACACGTAGCAAGACTAGCCTGAGTGCAAAAAAAAAAAACCTCTCCCAAAGCAGCCATTTCTATTTGCATGCAACCCTCCCCCATTCTTCTACACTCCTCAGGGTCAGTTACAAGTTATTTCAGAGCTGTTCACTCAAGGGCAGTTCTCTCAGAGCTCTCTCAGCCCCGCCTCCCTCACAGGGTGTCTGTTGTGGGGAGGGGAAGGGAAAGGAGACAGTAAGCCGCTCTGAGACGTCGAGGGAAGGGCCAGGGGTATAAGTCCAATCTCCTCTTCTTCTCTGCTACTCACAAAAGCTCATATCCTGCCACATATCTTGTTAGTTTTGAAGGTGCTCCTGGATTCCTGCTCTTTTCTACTGCTACGGATAGACTAACATGGCCACCCATCTTGATGGGTAAAGGAACATTTCCTTTTGTCCTTTCTGAACCTTCATTGGATGCCCTTGAATTCTTGTATTTTGGGAGAGGGAGAAAAATCTATCTTTGTCAGCTCTCTCCATGCGTGTGTCCCCCCCTCCCCCCAGTCGTCTCTTTTCCAAACTGAAAAGTCCCAGAGACTGCCCAGCCTCTTGGTCGCCCTCCTCCGTACTTTTTCAAGCTCTGCAATGTCCTTTTTGAGATAAGAGGACCAGAACTGTACACAGGCTTCCAAATGAGACTGTACCATAGATGAAGAAGAAGAGAAGAGATTGGTATTGTAATACCATACGGAGGTATTACAATATCAGCCGTATTATTCTCAGTCCCTTTACCAATAATAAGAACATAAGAGAGAAGCCAGTGTTGGGTCAGGCCGAGGGCCCATCCAGTCCCACACTCTCCTGTGTCACACAGTGGGGGCCAGAAATACCAGGTGCCACCGGGAGGTCCACCATAGGTCTGACATAGAGTTTGCCTTTTTTCTCACCGCTGCAGCACACACTGGTGGGTTGACGCTTTCATTGAGCTCTCCCCACTGCGACCCCCGCAATCTTTTCCCCTCTCAGTCTCAGCATGCTCAGACCCCATCTGCCCGTACCTGAATTTGGGGTTTCTTTCTTGTCCCAGACAGCGTGCATCACCTTAACACTTGCCCACATGGAACTTCATGTGCCACATTGTTGCCCCCCCCCCAGTTTGTGGAGCTCTTCACAGGCAGCCTTGGTTTTCACCATCCTGAATAATTTTGTGTCACCTACAAACTTGGCCACTACGCTGCTCACCCCTCGTGCCGGATCACTGATGAATACATTAAATAGTACCGGTCCCAATACTGATCCTCGTGGGACATCCCCCCCGCTTACTTCCCTCCACTGTGAGAACTGCCCATTGATTCCCAGTCTTTGTTTCCAGCCATTTAACCAGCTTTTAATTCATAAGAGAACCCTTCCTTTTATCCCATGACTGCTAAGTTTACTCAGGAGTCTTGGTGAGGTACCTTGTCAAAAGCCGTTTGAAAGTCCAGGTATATAATGTCTAGCATGTCACGGTTGTCCACAAGGGTGTAGACTTTCCAATTTCCCGGGGGGGGCTGGGGCTCGACCAGAGGCATTGCTTTGCTAGGAGCAAGGGTGGCTCCCGGGGGAGGCTGAGTACCTTCCTGAAAATTTCGGCGGGGGCTCACGCCCCGCCGCCCCCACGAAGATTACGCCTATGGTTGTCCACACGCTTGTTCACTTTCTCAGAGAACTTCAAAAGGTTGGTGAGGCCGGACTTCCATTTGCAGAAGCCATGCTGGCTTTCCCTCAGCAGGCTTTGTCCTTCTATGTGCCTAACAATTCTCTGATTACAGTTTCTCTTAATTTGCCTGGAACAGACATTAGGCTAACTGGCCTGTAATTTCCTGGACTCCTGTCCCGTTCCCGACGTCCGGGACCAGGGGACCCCGAGGGAGGCGCGAGGAGGAGGACCCCCGACCCCTGGGCCTACTCACCCGGCAGCAACCGCCCAGCAGACCCGGACGCGGCGGCAGGAGAGCGGGGCAGCGGGCGCGCCAGGAGCGGGCGGCGTGGCCCGAGGGAAACCGCGAGCAAACGGAGCCCCGGGGACGCCTCTGGAATCAGCGGGGAGGGCCGGGAACTGCACGGCGAACCAGCCAGCGGGCGGGGGAACGCCCTGGCGGCGTTCCTCCGTATAAAGGGGGCGGGGCCTTCACCCGGGAGGGGAAGGGGCGGCACCGAGTGTACGGCAGGAGCAATAAAAGGCCGGCAGAGACAGGGACCAGGGAGGAGGTGATACGGTAGCGACCCAGGCGCTGAGAGAGAGAGAGAGACGAAGGGTATCGTGGCATCCAGACAGAGAGACTGCGGGGGTGCTGTTAACCCCATCTCCTGTCAGTCTGAGGTCCCGAGCTCTCCGGGGATTCCCTTGCCGACCTTCGGGAGTCACCCCTCCGCCCGGGACAACCCGCCGGCGTCATGGCCTCTGGGGGCGCCCCTCCTCGGGTCACGCACGAGCTTGACAACCCCCTCTGGAACTTTTTTAAAAAACTGGTGTCACATTTGCTACTTTCCAGTTTTCTGGTACAGTGGCTGAATTTAGTGATAGGTTACATATACAGCTTAGTAGATCAACAATCTCATATCTGAGTTCTTCAGGAACTCTCAGGTGTATGCCATCAGGACCTGGAGACTTATCAGATTTTCATTTCCCCAGTAGGTCTAGAATTTCATCTCTGGTCACCTCCATTTGACTCAGTTCAGACTCCCTTCCTGAAATTAGGATCTGTGGTATGGGTACGTGCCCCACACTTTCCACCGTGAACACAAAAGCAAAAAAGTCATTGGGCTTCTCTGCCATCTCCCCATCTTCCCTTAAAGTAAAGGTAAAGGTTCCCTTGCTCGAAAGCCAGTTGAATCCGACTCTAGGGTTGCGGTGCTCATCTCTGTTTCAAAGCCGAAGAGCCAGCGCTGTCCAAAGACATTTCCGTGGTCATGTGGCCGGCATGACTAAACACCAAGGCGCATGGAACGCTGTTACCTTCCCACCGAAGTGGTACCTATTTATCTACTTGCAATTTCTTGCTTTCGAACTGCCAGGTTGGCAGGAGCTGGAACTAGAGACGGGAGCTCACTCTGTCATGCGGCACACTCGGGTCTCGAACTGCTGAACGACCAACCTTCCACAGCCTGCAGTTCAGCGTCTTAACCACCTGAGCCACCGCAATCTCTTTATTCCTTTGTCATCCAAAGGCCCCACTGCTTCTCTAGCTGGTTTCCAACTCTGGATATATTGAAAACAATGTTTATTGTTTGTCTTGATGCTTTTAGCAACCTGCTAATCAAAATCTATTTTTGCATACCTAATTATAGACTAACATTTCTTTTGCCAGAGCCTGTGGTTTGTCATGTTCCATTCATTGACACCAACTTTTCACTTTTTAGAAGACACCTCTTTACTTTTTATAGCTTCCTTGACTTGCATAGTTAACCATGCATGCCTTCTTTTATACTTTCCTAACCTGTGCAATGCTTTTAGTTGGGCTTCAATTAGTGGGGTTTTAAATCGCTTCCAAGAATCCTCCAGGGATCTGACTCTCTTGGGTTTCCCCTTCAGCTTCCTTTTTACTATTCCCTTCATTGTTTTTAATTTAACTTTTTTATTATTATTTTCTCAAATAAAGGTGGGATACAGAAGGAAAGAAGAGGTAGGGGAAAATATAGATTCATCAAGTTTGTCAAATATTATGAGTTGTTACGTACAACAAGTAAAATCATAAGAACATAAGAGAAACCAACGTTGGATCAGCCCAAGGCCCCATCCAGTCCAACACTCTGCCTGTCACACGGTGGCCAAAAACACCAGGAGCCCTCAGCACAGAATAAAACATCAATATAGAATATATATAAAAGCAGACAATAAAACATCAATATTACAGAATTTTGGGATAGATCCTGTCTTTAAAGAATAATAATTTTCCTAAACTGAGCAATGATCTATTAACAATAAAAAGAGATTACATCTTTAACAGTTGAATGAACAGTTGGACGAACTTCTATGCTAAAACTGAATCATTGTAAAAACCTAAATATTGTCTTAATTTGTTGTCGAAGGCTTTCACGGCCGGAGTTCATTAGCTGTTGTAGATTTTTCGGGTGCTGTGGCCGTGGTCTTGGCATCGTAGGACCTGACATTTCACCAGTAGCTTGTGACTGGCATCCTCAGAGGTATAACACAGAAAGACAGAGTACTCTCTGTGTCAAGGTGAGAAGAAAATGGCAGGCAGGTAATTTATATCTACTCAGGAAGGTGGGGTAGGGCTGAGTCATTCTCTTGTGGGAGTTCCCCCAGGCTGTGAAACATGCTAATGGAGCTTTCCTGAGGAGGTTCTTTTGTATATGGATTATTTCCTGAAGAGGATTCCTGTTTCCTGAGGAGGTTCTTTTGTATGTTAGAACGGATAAAAGGAAGTACTTCTTCACCCAAAGAGTGATTCACACATGGAATTCACTGCCACAGGAGGTGGTGGCGGCTACAAGCATGGACGGCTTCAAAAGGGAATTAGATAAGCATATGGAGCAGAGGTCCATCAGTGGCTATTAGCCACAAGGTATAGATAGGGGCTCTGGGGCAAGTGATGCTCTGTCATCTTGGTGCTTGGGGGGGGGGTCAACAGTGGGAGGGCTTCTAGTGCCCTGGCCCCACTGCTGGACTTCCTGATGGCACTGGTATTTCTGGCCACTGTGTGATACAGAGTGTTGGACTGGATGGACCTTTGGCCTGATCCAACATTGGCGTCTCTTATGTTCTTATGTTATGTGGATTGGCTGGTTTGTATGTGGATAGGGCATGGTTTCCTGTTCTGAAAAACACAAAAGGCTCTACATCTGACAATAGCACTACAGGTAAGATTAGAATTTCAACAGCCAAGATATTGACTCAGCCCTACCCCAGCTTCTGGAGTAGATATAAATTACCTGTGAAAAGTCAGGCCCTACAATGCCAAGACCACGGCCGCACAACCCAGAAAATCTACAGCAACTAATTGTCTTAATTGTTTGTCTAAATCTAAATTTTATTCTTACCAGTTATTTTAAATACTAGTGGAATACAGAGTAAAATATTGATACTAATCAATATCATCTTCCTCACCTTTAATATGATATTCAGATAATTCCAGAATTTTAAAAAAATTAACTATTCCCATAATATGAGCTTGCCATTTCTGCTGAAATTCTTCCAGTGGTCTTTTGTTTGTATAATTGGTTAGTTTTGCCCATGTTGCATACTCAGCTAGTTTTTCTTTCCAGATCTCTATTGTAGGACAGTCTTCTGTATTCCATTTCATTGCAAATATTACTCTGGCAGCTGTCAACATATATCTAAGTAGGTCTTGTGAGGTTCTGTCTATATTATCTGGTAGGGTTCCCAGTAACATAGTCTCTGGTTTCATCAGGCCATTCCCCTCATTGTTGTAAGGTTCCCTCTTTTGAAATCAAATGTTAGTTTTGGACTTTAGGAATAACTTTCCATTGACCTGAAGGCTGAACTTAATAGCATTGTGGTCACTGTTCACAATTGGTGTAATAACGTCTGCATTTCTCACCAGGTCTTGAGACCCTCTCAGATCCAAGACCACTACCTCTCTCATTGGCTCTGTGACCAACTGTTCCAGTGCACAGTCATTTATGATGTCTAGGAATCCCATTTCTACAGCATGACTTGAGCACACGTTTATCCAGTCAATTTGAGGGTAATTGAAGTTTCCCACTATAATAACATCATCTCCTTTGGTAAACTCCCCTATTTCCTTCTTAGATGTGGCACTCTCTGCAAAACACTGGATAGCCCCACTGGCTTTCTACCTTCATAACTGTGGTTAGTGGTTTAAAAGTGTCTAGAGTGATGCAGGGTCCCCAGGCCTGATCCCCAGGCTAAGAGCCACAGGCCAAGAGCCCTTTGATTCTTGCCCTTCAGCTCATGCCCCTGCTTAGGGAGCCTTACAGTTCAGAGGCCCACAGCCCCCCCCCCCGCTTCCCAGCAGCAACAGCCTGCAATCAGCCCCAGGCAAACAGACCTTGCTCAATGAGCAAGAGACCAGACAAAGACCCAAACAGACCCAGACAAAAACACCAGTCTTCAGAAGACTACAAGCTCCCACTCACCCTCAAACTCTGTCCTCTCACTAAGCAACCTCAGTTAATTCTCCCCAATAATTTAGCAGTTTAGGAAAGGCAAAAAACACTCACCTTCCCAGCAGCTCTCTGTCTGTCTCCCAGCCCAGCTGGCTCCCCACTTATCTTCCTACATCACCAAAGCCCCCACCTTTTGTACTTGCCTTTGTACTCACCTTTGGGCTTGTGTCCTCCTGTCCCAGGATTCAGTAGAAATCCCTCTTGATTTAACTCCAGCTTTTTGCCACACATAAGATTTAGTAGCCAGCTGAAATGTGGTAGTGGGGAAGGACAGCAGATGAGTCCTTGACCCCTACAGCAGGATAGCTCTAAACTGTGACGTTGCAAAAGATTGCCCCCCCCCCGCACTTGTTAGTAAAAGGTAGCAGGAGGTGCAGCAGGAAGGTGTGGCGCAGACATGTACTGAGCTACAGAGCATTAGAAATATGACACCATCTGGCAGGAGATACTCTTAAGTCATTGGGGCCATTTGTGGTTATTTAGGTTGCAACTGGGCATCCTTAGGGAGCAAGGGAAAGGGGTGTGTGCCCAGGTGGAAACTTGGGGTAACTGCGGGGTTCTTCTGACTGCTGGGGGTTTTCTTTTCAATCCAAAGGAACAGAGAAGAGAACAGAGGTGATAGGAGGGCACCAATCCTGTGGTTGCCTAAGCCAAGCCTGCTTCCATTTCTTCGTACCAAGCTGGCAGAAAGAAAGAGAGGGGCAAAGAGAATTAAGCCCTTTTGCTTCCAGCAAGGTCTTCCTGTTGAAAGGTGAAGATGGGCAGCCATGCTAGTCTGTCCGTAGCAGTAGAAAAGAAGTGACTGCAGTGACTCACGAGAGCTCATACCCTGCCACAAATTGCGTTAGTCTTTAAGGCGCTACTGGACTCTCTTTCCCCTTTCAAAGCTCCAGGGAGCCTGTGAAAAAGCCTGCTCTCCTGTACCCTGCCAAGAAGGCAACTGTGAGTAGAGAGAACAATTCCTGCCCTGGAGAAAAATAGTCTTGCCCTCCTCCTTCTTCGCAGTTCCAGGGAGCAGGATTTAACTGTGCCTGGAATGATCTCCTGCCCACATCCAGAGGCACAGTAACCGCTGAGGACCAGTGCTCAGGGGCAGCAGCGCAGGAAGACCTCAGCCTTGAGGCCGCATTTGTTTGCCCTCCAGTGTGGCTGGCCGGCTACTGCGTAAAGCAGGGCGCTGGTGGGCCTGAATCACCATTGATCTGAAGGAGCCGGGCTTCTCCCGCACTCACCAGAGGGATGAGGGTCAGAAGCTGAGTCCAAAGGGGTGGGGGGGGAAAGCAGAGAAGGGAGAACGCCGTGATTTATGCACGCTTCAAAATAGTTATGAAGCTGTCATGTGTGGTTAGGCCCTCTGCTGCCCCGAATGCCTGATGGGCCAGGTTTTTCCACCTCAGGCCCACCTTCTGCACCTCTAAGTCTCTTTGCATGAGTTTGTCAAATGGAGAAATGGGACACAAGTTCCGCAGTAATACCCCTAACCTCCCTGTCCTCTGATGCAAAGGAGAGGCTGGAATGCCGCCGGGTGTTGCCTGGATCCCCCTGGGACACGACAGAGAGGGGGAGGAGCAGGAAGGTCTGCAGTCCACCTCTCTCGTCCTCTGGCCACCTCGGTCCTAATCTTCTCCACCAAAGAATACGTGGGGTTGAAGCCTCCTCCTCACTCCTCCTCAGAGAAATACCAAACGGCAGATCTGTGCCTGTAGACACTTGCACCAAGTTGGCAGACTGAACGCAGCGCTGTGATGGGAAAAGACCACTGGGCAGAATTCCCTTTGCCGTGCAAGTGACCCCATAGAGACCATAGAAAGGGCTCCATTTGCAGAACTATGCAAACCAAGCAGGATTTACAGACCAGTGCTTTTATTGCGTCTCCTAGGCTGGAGCCTACTTTATCAGAAGAATGACATGCAAACAGCAGAGGATAGACAGCAATTCAGCAAGTGAAGTGAGGTAAGAGGAGACTAGAAATGAACAAACATGTTCTGAAAGTAGCGGGCAGCGAAAGCAACTGGATCCCACCAGGGATGGTGAACAAACCCACAGATGTCCCCTGCGCACCCGGCCCTTCCAGGCTAAGAGAACGTAATAATATCACTGGTGCAACTATTACTGTCTGTAATGAGTTACTCAACTGAAATCACAGTTTAAGCCTGATCAGAGTGTCAAAGAAATATGGGGTGACAGAACAAAAAATAGATGGGGTATGGCCCCTTCTAAAGCAGAGGTTTGGCACCCAAAACACACTCCCACTGCAACAGAGAGGCAGACGGTACCCCTCGTATCCTTCATTTGATGACAAGATCAGAATATGAGGACTGCCAGGATCCCAAAGCCAAGGATTCCAGAGATGGTGCCAAAGGCCGGCTGCTGCTTGGCTCCTGCAAAGGAGGAAGGAGGGGAAAGGCCATTAGAGATTTCATCTGCCTCACTGCCTGTGTTTGTGGGTATGAGAAACTGGACTGGATTGTTGGTGGCCGGTTGCAGCTGGGAGGGGAGGGAGCAGGACCTTCGGATCTGGTTAACCTTGGAAGGAATTGAATGATGAAAAACTCTGCTAAATATAGAATTAGAAAAGATGGTCACCATTCAAGAAATACAGCTGTCTCTGGATTATTTATATAGTTGATTAATATACACTTAAAATAAGGATACCGATTATATACAAGCTAATCAAGTCTGGATCTGGCAAATGGGAGATTGCCTGGGAAACCCCTCCACCCTCCTCCTGCGCAGCTATGGAGTCTCCGGATGAAAGAATGCAAGAGCAGATCAACAGACAAAACATTCGATGCCTCTTACCTAGAATAATGAAATGTAACGATCATTTAATAATGAAAACAAGCAGCAAATAATATAAATTAAGACTAGGCATGTCCTCATATGAACTAGTTGTGGGCCCTGGTCACACGGGCAGGAAAATGCGGGGGGGGGGGGAGATAAGCGTGGCTGTTTGCCCCGGTGCAAAATAACGCGCGGTTGCTCGATCAGACGTCCCCTCAAGGTCCCGTCGGGGTCCCGTGGTTAGGGGGGAGGTGCCGATCACACGATGCGGCAAAGAAGCGGCGCAGCAAACAGGGCTGTGTTTTGGTTTTAAACCGAAGTGTGCGCATGCGCCGTTGGGTGCTTGTGCGCATCCCGTGGAGTCTTGGGGAAAAAAAAACCTTTCTGCATGTCGTACCCCACCCCCACCCACAAACCCCCTGCCTACTCCATGGCCTTTCCCTTGAGTCCCTGCGTCATCGTCACGCCCCGCCCCCGGCACTCTTGCCTTGCCCAGGAGGTGATGCCGGCGTGCCGGGGGGGGGGCTGGCTGGTGCGAAGCTCTCTCTCCCCCTCCCCCACGACGACTCGTCTGCTCTTCTTTCCTCTTCGTTGCGGTAGAAGAGAACGGTGCTGCTGGGAAGGGAACCCCCGGGGTGGGGTGGGGTACGAGGGGACATGGGCGGGCATCAGATGCCACCGGAAACACGATCAGACGCCCGCCCTTGCCCCGCAGTTACTGGAAACTAGTACCTCGGAGGTACTAGTTTTTAACTGCACATCTTCAAAGGGAAGCCTCGGGAGCTCTACGCTTCTCAGATGTGGCGCTGTGATTGTGCCTGGAAAATCCGCCTATCATCCATCTCAGTAGCGTGGCTACTGCTCTGTGTGACCGCAGCCATAGAATCATAGACATCTGGAGCAGAGGTCCATCAGTGGCTATTAGCCACAAGGTATAGGTAGGAACTCTCGGTATGGGGCAAGGGATGCTCTGTGTTCTTGGTGCTTGGGGGTGGTGGGGGCAACAGTGGGAGGGCTTCTGGTGTCCTCCTGGCCCCACTGCTGGACCTCCTGATGGCCCCTGGTGTTTTTGGCCCCTGTGTGACAACAGAGTGTTCGACTGGGTGGGCCACTGGCCTGATCCAGCATGGGCTTCTCTTGTGTTCTCTTATGTCCAGGGCAAGGGACGCTCTGTGTTCTTGGTGCTTGGGGGTGGTGGGGGCAACAGTGGGAGGGCTTCTGGTGTCCTCCTGGCCCCACTGCTGGACCTCCTGATGGCCCCTGGTGTTTTTGGCCCCTGTGTGACAACAGAGTGTTCGACTGGGTGGGCCACTGGCCTGATCCAGCATGGGCTTCTCTTGTGTTCTCTTATGTCCAGGGCAAGGGACGCTCTGTGTTCTTGGTGCTTGGGGGTGGTGGGGGCAACAGTGGGAGGGCTTCTGGTGTCCTCCTGGCCCCACTGCTGGACCTCCTGATGGCCCCTGGTGTTTTTGGCCCCTGTGTGACAACAGAGTGTTCGACTGGGTGGGCCACTGGCCTGATCCAGCATGGGCTTCTCTTGTGTTCTTATGTTCTTATAGAGTTGGAAGGGGCCATAGAGGCCATCTAGTTCAACTCCCACCCACTCAGTGCAGGATCAGCCTAGAGCAGGGGTGTCAAACATGCGGCCCAGATCAGGCCCCCAGAGGGCTTCCCTCAGGCCCGCAGTGGAACCAGCCATCTCCTCCTTCCAGTTCTGCTACTGCTGCTGCATCCTAGTTTTCTTCACCAGACTCTCTCAATCACTCAGCCATTTCGTGTTTCCCCCTGGGTCCTAGACTCAGAACTCTGAGCATGAGATTTCTGTGGTGAATGTCAGTAAATCAAAAGTAGGTTTGCAGCTTACAGAACTAATGTTTTAAGCATGTTTTTATTTTAAGTTAAAAAAATATTTTTGCTTGTGTCCTTTATAAAGTTTATATCTCCGCTACCTGGCATTACATTTTATGACACACGTGGCCTGGCCCAACAAGGTCTCTTTTATGTCAGATCTGCCCCTCGTAATGAATGAGTCCGACACCCCTGTCCTAGAGCATCCTCCCTGACAAGAAGGGTTTGTCCAGCTGCTGCTTGAAGACTGCCAGTGAGGAGGGGGAGTTCTCCACCTCCCCAGGCAGCTGATTCCACGGTTGCACAACTGACTGTAAAAAAGTGTTTCCTCATATCCAGCCGGTACCTTCCTGCCCTCAATGTAAAACCCATTATTACGAGTCCTATCCCCTGCTGCCAACAGGAACAGCTCTCTCCCCTCCCCCACTGAACGGCCTCTCTTGACGTCCTCCACCGCGGAGCTTCACACATCATAGCCAAGCCTCCTGGAGGGGCCACCCTGCAAAGTGGTGAAAACAGCAGCTGCCCATGCCCGAGTTTTCTCTGCTGTGGCCCCCACCTGGTGGAAAGAGTCCCACCCTTCTACCCTTTCGTAGAATGTGTGAACAGAAGGCAGCAAGGTTTACGTGCAAGTAGCCTGTGGAGTTTTTGGGGAGCCGGCTCCTCCTACCCATTTTCACAGTATTGTTCACAGGTTGTACGACACTGTTTGAACTTCAGCGTTCCCTGATTGTGAAATTGTTGCCATTTCCACGTCCTTCACATGGCGTAATGCAGTTTTATTTCCTCGTATGTATTATATATGGTACTCGGAAATGCTTTTTATACTTTTTAAACCCATCTTGAGCCTCAAAAAGGAAGACGGAAGAGAAATGAAGTAAACAAATAAATACCCATCTGTTTCAAATAAATTGGCAAAAACTGTTGAATTACTAAGCCCATGAAGCCCGCTAAGGGGAAACCAGCACGGCTTCTGCCTCACCCGCCCTTTGGAGCCTGTTGTGGTCAGACGGTGTTCCAGTTGTGTGGGGTTGGCTGTGTGAGTCTGAGGCAGCGGAACAAAGTCAGAGTCCCCGTGGGGGCACCTTCAAGACCAACAAAGGTTTATTCAAGGTATGCGCTTTCGTGTGCGTGCATGTTAGAGGTGCCACTGGACTCATGGCTAGACAGTGTTATCATCAATGCAATGAACATGAAACTGAGCAAACTCCGGAGGACAGCAGAAGACAGGAGGGCCTGGCGTGAGGTGGTCCACGGGGTTGTGAAGAGTCAGACTCGACTGTGCGACTGAACAACAACAACTTAAGAAAGTGAACAGACATGTGAAGGTAGATTCAGGTGGGTAACCGTGTTGGCCTGAAGCACCAGAACAAAATTTGAGTTCAGTGGCACCGTTAAGACCAAAAGAGTATCTGAAGTCATGTGCACGCACACGAAAGCTCATGCCTTGAATAAAACTTTGTTGGTCTTAAAGGCGCCCGACTGAATCCAAACTGTAGACATGTGGACAGGGCAGCCTGAACCTGAAATAACCAGGAAGGGTGTAGGCAGGGCAGCACCAGAGTCGGATGACTGAGCCTGCTCTCCGGGGGGGGGGGGGATCTGGTACACTTCAAGGAGGCTTTTGTCAAGGTGCCTCACTAAAGACTCACGAGTCAACTTTGCAGTCAGCACAAGAAGACAAGTCCTCTTGTGGATTAAAAACTGGTTTAAACAACAGGAAGCAGAAAATAAGACTAAACGGCCAGAATTCACAATGGAGGGCAGTGAGCCGTGGGGCCCCACAAGAATTGGTATTGGGCCTGGTGCTAGTTAATTTGTTCATAAATTATCTGGAACTGTGGCCAGATCTGCAGATTATACAAAATAAGAAGGAACCTGCAAGGACTTGCAGGGTAAACCTTATTTCCCCCTTCCTCACAATGTCCTCTTTCCCACCCATAGCCCTTCCCCCTTTCCTGCCTCCTTCTCTCCTTCCTACCTGCCAACTGACCTACTTTTATCTCCTCCCCACCCTCAGTATTGCACCCTTCCCTACCCCTGGCACCCTCTACCCAGGAAAACCATGGCCCCTGTGTGGGGCTTGGCTGGGCACATAATCTGCCTCACCTCACGTGGGACTCGGCTGTGCAGGGCGCTGCTGCCTCCCTTGCCTCATGTGGGGCTTGGCCAGGCACTGTGTCTCACCTCACATGGTGCTCAAGTGGGCACCACCCTCTGCCTTGCCTCACACCGAGCTCAGCCGGGCTGGCCACCAGTGCCTGACTCCCCTCATGCAGCGGTTGGTCAAGAGCCAGTGTCTGCCTTGCCTTGCCTTGAGCAGGCCGAGCCCGGGACTACCACTCCCCCCATCTTACCTCTTGCACGGAGCCTCACAGGCCGGGCTCTGCCTCGCCTCCAGCTGGCGGTGTGCCACCTCTCCTGCCTTGCCTTGCATGGGGCTTGACTGGGTAGGGCTCAGTCCCTCTGTCGGAGGGCCCAAGTTGGGCAGCAGGCCATCAGCCCACTAGGAGGCCTCCGGGGGCTCTCAAAGGCCATTCCCCCTGATGTCAAGATAAATTAGGAGGCTGAGAATGTGCAGCTGGCTCAAGGTCACCCAGTCAGTTTGCAAAGCAGAATGGGAGTCTGCGGTCCTGGTCTGACACTCTAACCACAACACCACACTGGTGTTCACGCAAGGGCCGCTGTTGAACAGTAGGCAGCAGCCAGGCCTCAGTGAGTCAGCCAGGTTGGGTGGTCACATGTTGCCCAGTAGTCACCACCAGGCCTGGCCCCAATGAGTCCTCCCTCAGAGGCTACAACAGTCCTGAAAAGGGACCTGCCTCATCTCCAATCCTGTCCTGGTTGCCTAGTAACAGCGGCGGAGGGCATCCAATCCATAAAGCTCCAGGTGCTCCTTAATCATTTGGGTGGTTTTTTTAATCCCCTGGAGTAATTTTCTTTCTTTAGATTTCAGATTTTTCTGCAAACCTGGGTTGTTTTTCAGGCTTGTAGAAAGGTCTGTCTTGACTCTTCACGAGTCCAGTCTCTGGCTTTAAATATCTCAGAAATGGCCAGTGGCTATTAGAATAGATGATGATGATGATGATGATGATGATGATGATGATGATTCAGGGTGGTGGACTGTGAAGAATTCCGGGAGGATCTCTCTGCATAGGGCGACTGGGGAACAACGTGGCCAATGAAGTTCAGTTTTGGCAAGTGTAAGGAGAGGCACACTGGGCCAAAAAAAAGGTCTGACTTTAAACAAAGACTGATGGGGTCTGAACGGGTGGCGAATGAAAAGGACGGGCCGTGGCTCAGTGGCAGACCCTCTGCTTTGCATGCAGAAGTTTCCAGGCTCCGTTCCCAGCAGTTCCGGTGACACGGGTCAGGAGACGGGTGATGTGAAAGACCTTACTCTGCCTGAGACCCTGGAAAGGCACTACCTGTCTGAGTGAGCAGGCAATACTGACCTTGACGTCATTTGACCATTTTTATAGTTATACGGTATTTTATGATTTTATGTGTAAACTGTTGTTTTAATACTGTTTTAATTGTACGTTTAACTGTTGTACACCCGCCCCGAGCCCACTGGGGAGGGCAGTATATGAATCTAATAAAATAAACAAATAAATAATGTCTGTTCCAACTTTCCCAAGGAAAACCCTAACCCTTCCGACACCCAGATTCCCAAGGAGCCCTCCTCTTCTCACTCCGGCTGGCTGTGGTGCCCTGCCCCGTTTTCAGGATTTGATCAATTAACCCAATTGGACAGCACTTGATGTTGATAAGTTTTATATATTTCTCCGTTCCCTCTCCCCCTCCCTTTCACACTTGGGACTCAAAGAGCACATTTACCTCCTTAGTGGCTCCAAGTATGTGGCTCCGAGGGTCTCCAGTGGCACCCAGAACAGCATCCTTTGCTGAGAAGACCTGGGTGGTGTGGCAGACGATTGTGCCGTGGTGGTTCTGAAAAGTGACTTACCTGTACTTGGCAAGCAAGCGGTTTTGTCTCCCGACCATTCCCCATTGCTCTGGCATGTTCTTTCTGCTGATCCAGAAAGGCTGTAGCCAGGACTGCACTGGATTTGGATGACTGAGCCTGCCAAATAGTTTGTGCTGTTTTTACCGCTGTTTGAGGGGAGTTCCAGCCAGCCACATGAAACCACTGAGAGAGGAGAAAGAAATCCCTTGTGAATCAAAGGGCAGGAAAGCCCAGGTGACACGGAGCTTGTGAACAATTCCAGATCCCGTTTGTCCTTCATGGGATCCAGGCTGTAGAACCACAAGATCACGTTCTGAGACACAGAATCATAGAATGTTAGAGTTGGAAGGGACCTTGCAGGTCATCTAGTCCAACCCCCTGCACAAGGCAGGAGCATAGCTGAAAGATAGCCCTACAACATACCCAAAAGATGGTTGTCCAGCCCTCTGCTTGAAAATGTCCAGCAAAGGAGCATCCACCACCTCCCAAGGCTTACAGTCAGGAAGTTTCTCCTGATATTTAGCCGGTAACGACTCCCTTGTAATTTCCACCCATTTGATCTAGTCTTGCAATCTGGAGCAAGAGAGAATAGATCTGCTCCATCTTCTACATGACAGCCCTTCAGATGTTTGAAGACTGCAATCATGTCCCCGCTCTAAGCCTTCTCTTTCCCAGGCTAAACATCCCCAGCTCTTTCAGCCTTTCCTCATAAGACTTGGATTCCAACCCTCTCACCATTCTGGTTGCCCTCTTCTGGACACGCTCGAGCTTGTCGACATCCTTCCTCAAATGTGGTGCCCAAAACTGGACACAGGACTCCAGGTGAGCCCTGACCATAGCAGAATAGAGCAGAACTACCACCTCCCTTGACCTGGACACAATGCTTCTGTGAATGCATCCTAAGACTGCATTCGCTTTCTTCGCAGCTAACATCACACTGCAGGCTCACGTTTAGCTTGTGATCAACCCGAACACCCAGATCCCTTTCACATGTGCTGCTGTCAAGCCAAGTCCCTCCCAGTCCATATCTGTGCCTTTAATTTTTTGTACCTAAGTGGAGGACTTTGCACTTCTCTCTATTGAAATTCATTCTATTTGTCTCAGCCCACTGTTCCAGCCCATCTGCATCATTTTGTATCCTGACTCTGTCTTCTTCAGAATTAGCAATCCCACCCAGCTTCATGTCATCTGCAAATCTGATAAGCATCCCCTCTATGCCTTCCTCCAGGTCATTTATAAAAACACTGAACAACACCGGGCCGAGGACCGAGCCCTGTGGCACTCCACTCGAGACTTCCCTCCATGTAGACGCAGAGCCATTTACGAGCACTCATTGGGTACGATTTTTCAACCAACCGTGAATCCATCCAACAGTTGCACCATCCAGCCCACACTTAACCAGCTTATGACTGGCTTAGATGGGCCACTTGGGGTGGGGGGATCTAAAGCACCCACCACTTGTCAGCCTCTCAAGAGAAGGAGCCTCGAGATGGAGCTAAGTGCTGCGGAGCGCAACTCCCTCCTCCTGATTGGGAGCGGGGGTGAGGGCCAGGTGACTGTTCACCCACCCGAACTTCAGCTGGGGCATCTGGGACAAAAAGTGGACTGGAGGGTTATTGACTCAACTGCTGAAGTGCTCAGGCATGCCCAGGGCCCATGTTAATCTACAACGTCAGGAATGATGGCAGAAAACCTCTGCGCACAGCCGCTGCATGTGTTTCACGGATTCACCCCTTAAGGGCAGCAACTCTTTGTGCCACCGCCTGCCCTCTTGACAAGAACGGGCTTTCAGAAGGCTGCTCCAAAGCCACTCGGGGCCACACGCAGTGGCCCCTGCTGTGCAGAACCAGTCCTGGGGGAAGGCCACGTGCTTGGGACTTCGGCATGGGCCCTGGGGGGTTGCAGGAACAGAGCCATCTCTGTCAGCAGTGCAAGTGACCTAGCCAGGTCTAACCTCTTCCCAGCTGAAAGTCCGGTAAGGACTGGGGTGGGGTGGGGGAGGAGGTGAGCTGACCTGGGCCTGGGGTACGAAGCGATTCCTGCTCTTGGGACTGCCTTGCCAACTGATCCCAGTAACCAAAGGATTCTTCTATCTGTTCCTTTTCCAGGCATTCATTGGGCTGCACAGCATGTTTTGTACAGCAGGTCAAGGTTCCCCCCCGGGCCCCCCCCCCCCCCCCCCCCCAGGCTCTGTCCCGGCACACACTGTCTCCCTACACCTGGAAATCATCCATGACTGCCACTCACCTGGCTGCAGATTCTCTTTGAGGCGCCTGTAGTTCTGATGAGACCATTTTGTGCTGTTCCCCACCGCAAGGCCTCTGGTTGTCAGGACGTCAAACCTGCAGAGGGGGTCCGACTGGCAGAGCAAGGCCATATCCTTTGCTAGGGGGTCCGCTGGGTCCTCAGGGGGAGAGAACACCGGCACAAAGGAGGCGTTGTGCTTTGGTCCGTAGAAGAAGTTGTGCAACAAGTACTGTGTGTCGTATGTCAAGAGTGACGTCGTGTTGCTAATGGCCCCTGCAGTGGGAAAAACAGACCAGGTGAAAAGGGTGGGAGAAGCCCTGGAGACCCCCAAAGACAGGGTAACAGGCACCATTTCCAGATTGTGCCTCTGTTTGTATTCACAGGAGAGTAAGTGTGGCCAGAATGCTGCCCGAGGACCACGAACAGGACTTTCACTCTCAGGGCTTTGTTTAAAATATGTATATGCCTACCTGTCTCCTCTCATGAGCAGGATGCCAGGTAGGTAAATGTACAACAAATAATGACCTTTACAAGTCCATAAGAACAGTACATCGCAAAATGCAGCAACTGTTAATTACGGCATACTTCCAAATTAATATGCAATAAATACATGAAGTAAAAAAACAAACCCAAATTGGTCTACCTGCCCCTGAGAGAGGAGCAGCCTGTCAGACACCGGAGGGAGAGCAGGGCAGGAGTGCAATATCATTCTTCCCACTGAAGTCTCTGCTCTCCGAGTCTGTAGGGGCTCATGAGCATAACGCCTCCTCAGAAGTCTAATTTTGCATATACAAGAATTTTTGCAGGAAGGGAAGGAAGGGGGCAAAAAGTTGGGGGCGGAGAAGCATTCTGTGCTCACAGTGGGAAGCTGTTGCCCCAGGGGGACCATTTCCTCTGCTTTTTGTCAAAATAACACAACTGCTGAGATCAAGCATTTCAGTCATTGCGTAATGCTTTGCCTGCGGAAGCTGGAAGGTGCTTCTGGCCTGAGAAATGCTGGGAATTCACAGGCAGGCTCACTTTGTGACATGGCAAAAGAAGGGTGTGTGAGAGTCCGTGGAGAAGAAATGCCTTGTCTCCTGGTAGGTTGGCAATGAGCAGGATTCTACTATACGTTTTAACCATTTCCCCCTTCTGAGCTAAGAACAAGCGGGGGGGGGGGGATTAGCCCATGGCCTTCCCGAGGCATCCTTTAAGAAATGCTCATAGATCTACCAGGAAAGACAACTGGACGGGCCAGTCCACACACACACACACACCGCCTCCTCCAAGCAGGGCATAGAGGTGGAGGTATTGATTGCCTTCGTGGAGGGACTTCCTGAAGACAACAGGGAAAGATGCCTTCGCTTGGGCTGACCGGGGTCAAGGGGGAGGGGGGGAAACAGAGGTGATGAAACCTTCTGGCAACAGGAAGTACCTTTTTTTCTTTGGGATGCTCAGGTGATGAGAGGACACAGGACTCTTAACTCCTGAGGCAGCCATATTGACCATGTGCTCACCTGGGAGACTGGGAACAAGTTTAAAGGAAACTCTTCAGGGAACTAGAATGACTCAGTTATAGAGCCTGTCCTAGATTTTACCATCAGCTAGGGCACGTATAGAGAAATGGACAGAGTTTTTGTGCGTTTACCGATTCCTTTTGCCTTCCTTGTTCAAATCTGGTGCAGTGCTAAAAGTATGCTTGCAGACATTTTCTTTTTAATAAATACTTTGAACTTTTGATGCTGGGAGTGGTTCTGTGTATCCCATAGACCTCCACCGTTTCAGACACACTATTTTAAGAGGGGTGCCACGGCGAAGGCAGTGGCAAGTGGCTCCTCCCCAGGGGCACCCAAGGCAGCCAACCGTCTCTGTGGTGACCGGGCACACTGGCTCGTGGGAACTGAGGGTCCTGATCCTCCCACTGGGGAATCCCGAAACTGATCAGGTGGTGGTGGTGGTGGTGGGCTACTCGAGAGTGAAACAAATGCCCCTGGGAAGGCAGGGAGGAACAGGGCCTGCAGGGCCACAGCGCCAGAGCCGAGACAGGTCTGGGGGCTGAAGTCTGTGACAGCAAAGAGCCCACCACAGCTGCTCCCCTGGCTGCCGTGTCCCCTCCAGACAGAGGCTCCCTTCAAGGCTGAGTATTTGCGGGGGGGGGGGAGCCCAGTGCTGGTCTCCTTGGAGCCTGTCTACTGGTATCTTTGCACTTCTCCTCAGATACTCGTTGACCTTTGGGGACAAGAGGAAATGAACAGGCCTGGTTTTCACTCACAATCTGCACCGAAGGCAAACAGCTGTTCAGAGGTGCTGCTGCTGCGGAGGACGGTCCCATTGCGAAGAGTAAAATCATCCTGTGGATTGTCATTCATGACACCAAAAAGACCTCGCGTGTGGTTCAGGAACCGCTCCGGCAGCAAAACGGTGACGCTCAGCAGCTGTCCAGTTCCTTTCACTTCTATTCCTACTCCTGAGGAGAACATCACGGTAGCACTTATCCCAGGTACAGCATAGAGGAAGAGACCTGTGACACAGAGAGGACAAGTGAACACTTCTGTGGCACATGCAATTATGGGGCCACGCGTGCTATGAAGCGAATCCCTCTGACAAGCCCCACCTCCTCCGTGCTCTTTCGATGACAGCTGATGTTGAGGAGTGGTTTTTTTAATCTCATAAGAATACCAGAGGAGCCCTGCTGGATCAGACCAATGAAGGTCCGTCTAGTCCAGCATTTTGTCTCACACAGTGGCCAACCGGTTCCTCTGGAGGGGCAACAACAGGGCAGAGAGGCCGAGGCCTTCCCCTGGTGTTGCCTCCTGGCTCTGGGATCCAGAGGCTTAGTGCCTCTGAATGTGGAGGTTCCCTTCAGTCACCGTGGCTAGTAGCCATTGATACACTCCATGAATCTATGTAATCCCCCTTAAAAAGCTGTTTATTCCTGTGGCCATCGCTACATCCTCTGGCAGTGAATTCCACATTTTAATCACTCGCTGTGTGAAGGATTTCCTTTTGTCTATCCTGAATCTACCGCCCATCAGCTTCATTGGATGCCCTTGAGTTCTAGAATTTGGTGGGAGGGAGAAGAATGTCTCTTTGTCAACTCTACGCAACCCATGAATAATTTTATAAATCTCTATCATGTGTGTCCCCCCCCCCCAGACACCTCTTTTCTAAACTGAAAAGTCACAGAATATCCAGCCTTTCCTCATAGGGTGATCCAGTCCTCTGACCATCTTGGCCCTTTTCCAGCTTTGCAATGTGTCCTTCTTGAGATACAGTGACCAGTATTCCAACTGAGTCCACATCACAGATTCATGCAGGGGCGTTATCATGGAATCATAGAACTATAGAATCACATAGAGTTGGAAGGGCCAGACTGGCCATCTAGTCCAACCCCCTGGGCTCAGTGCAGAGCCAGCCTAGAGCAGAGGTGTTGAACTCATTTGTTACAAGGGCAGGATCTGGCATAAATGTGACTTTGTTGGGCCAGGCCATGTGTGCCATAAAATGGAGACAATAAACTGTACAAAGGACAGCAGCTGGTAAGCTCTGAGTTGGTGTGCTCTCGCTGCAAGGCCCCCTGTGGGCTGGGAGGGGGGGTGCAAACTAGAGCAGACTAGAGAGCCAGCGGTGCAGCACTGGGCATGGGCAGGCACTCCCACACTGCTTCACTGTGGCAGATGAGGTTGTTCCACCATGCTGAAGCCACAATCAGTGTGGCTCTGCCCATTTGGCCTCGAGCACTCTCCTGTTCCCTCCTTTGCACTAGTTGCTCGTGGGCCACATAAGAACCCTGGGTGGGTGGCCAGTTCCGGCCCCCGGGCCTTGTGTTTGACACCCCTGCTCTAGAGCATCCCTGACAAGTGTCTGTTCAGTCGCTGCTTAAAGACTGCCAGTGATATTATAATATCGGCCGTTTTGTTCTCAGTCCCTTTCCTAATAATTCTCTAACATAGAGTTTGCCTTTTTCTCTGCTGCACCACACTGGGTTGACACTTTCATTGCGCTCTCTCCACTATGACCCCAAGCAGGCACTCCTGGCCACTCGGCTGTTTCCTGGGCTTTCTTATGCACCCCCTTTAAGCCGGGACTGCACGAGGCGGCCCAAAACAGCTGAGCGGTGGGAAGCAGGCTGCTGTCCACCGCTCAGCTGTTTTTGCAAGGAACAGAAAGCAGGGGTTTAAAGGGACCATAGACCCATCACAAACTTTGGCAAAATTCGTGAAAAGTTTTGCTTCATGCTGTGGGCTCAAGCAGAGTCTACCCACCTCCCTGCTTGAGGCATGGCCTAGCCTTTGCTCCTGTCTCTTCCACACATTGTGGGTGGACTGACGGGGGAGCAGCAGTCCCCTCCTCTCACCTCCAAAACAACTGCTTTTTTTTTAACCACAGTCTGAGACAATAAGGCTAACCACACTCTTTATGGTTTGATTCTCAGTGTGATTTTATACTGCCCTGGCCTTTATTAGGGTTCATATGTCCCTTGAAAGTCCCCTGGAACTGAAAGGCAGCCTATATATCCCCCCCACAACCCCGTGCATCTGTATTCAGAAGTTAGTCCTGTGATGTTGCAAAGGGCCCACATAGCTAACTATGCAAAGGTTGCGCCTCAGTCTAAAAAACCAGTGTTGGCAAGCCAGAACTACACACAAAATACTCAGCCCTTTCTACTTTGTCATTTGCCTCCTTTGTCTGCACAATTTTACTGGCTTTCGCAGCATATGCCTTTCTGCATACTTATTCATGGCTCCAAGGCTACCAATCACTCTGAACAGTTCAGAGGCCTCTTTCTTTGTGGTACTTATTCATGGCAGGCTTTTTAAAGATTTCCATGATTTTAATCATGTTTCATGCCACCTTGAGCAGGTTTTCTGGAAAGGCAACATATACATTTTCCAAGTAAATAAAGTAAATAAAATAATTTTTTAAAAAAGCATTTCCAGTGCTGTCCAACACACTGATTTCGGTGGACGTGGCAAAGGTAATTCTGTTCAAATCCTGCCTCCTCTTGTTCACCGTAACTCATGTTGCTTGTGCACATCATCTACTCATCTGCACTCCTGCGGCCCACTTGCTCAGTTGTGGAGTTCAGTTATCACCCGACTGTGTATAGAACATTCCAGTGTCTGAGTTTTGTTTATTTCCACCAGGGGGCGGTGTTTACCCAAGCCTATTTAGAGAGCTGCATGGCTGTGGGGTTTCCCCTGCCTAAGCCCCAGGCTCTTTCCTGGAGCCCTGCAGGTAATCCTGCTAGACTTGATTTTTTTTTTTACCAGTTTCGCATTGCCTCTCTTTTTCTTCTGGAGGTTTTGCTTATTAATTTGTTGCTGCAGCCTTTAAGCTGCCCTACCTTTTGGGTCCATCCATGTTTGCTCAGAGAAGTTGAGAGCCTTGTGATTCAACAGCACCTCCAAGGTGCTCGAGGAATGTTCAGGAAGGCGCATCTCAACCACGTCTGAGTTGTTCTCCTGCACAGCGATAGCAGAGAAGCCCGTCACCTTGGCCTCAGTTCCTACAAGACATTTACAAAAATCAGTGTAGCACACCAAGTCCCTGGGGATATTTCTCCATTTTTTAAACCAGTGTAAAAAAAAAGATAATGAAATAGTAACAAAATCATATTAAAGATTGTATAGACAACAAAATAGAATACTAAAAGCCAAATTCATTGAAGACCAGTGCCAACATGTTCTGAAGTATTTGCTGAACAAAATTCGAGTTCTAGTCCAGGGGCACTTTTAAAACCAACGAGGTTTTATTCAAGGTATAAGCTTTAATCTGCACGCATGCCTCCTCAGACAGAATGAAATGGAAGTTACTAGTCCAATATGGACTGGTAACTTCCATTTCAATGTATCTGAAGAAGTGAGCATGCACTTGAAAACTTATACCTTGAATAAAACTTTGTTGGTTTTAAAGGTGCCCGACTGGACTTGAATTTTCTTCTGCTGCTTCAGGCCGACACGGCCGACCCCACCTGAAGTATTTGCTGTCTCTCCTGGTGCCACTTCCACCCAAGACCACCTTCCTTTCTCTTGGCTGCAGAAGGGCCACTGTTTGGCTCGCTCACAATTTTAATGCCGGTAGCTCACAAATTAGAATTTTTGCTCACAAGACACTACAGCTTAGAGGGAGCATTGGTCACCGGTACAGCAGGTTCCTCTGGTTTCCGTTGATCCTCTTCTTCTCCGTTCATTGTGAAAATGATACAGGTAGAGGAGAGATGGATTCCTGACTCTCTGTCAGGTACTTCAATAACTCAGTACCAACAGCAGGTCCATAAACAGGTTCAGCTTTATTGACTAGAGCAAGGTGAAGTTGACTTAGACTCTTTGAGTCAGGAATGAGACATACAAAATGGCAATAGTAATTATAGTGGGTTCATACAATACCCCCTGACACCTAGGAGCCAATAAGCAATTAATGCACAGTTCAGGGGTGAGCGGGAGATGCTTTGCCCCAGTGAAGTGCGCTCAAGGCCAAATGGTAGATAAGGAGCGAAAGCAAAATGCAGCTGCAGAGCAATACACATTCCACAGACAGGGGGGGGGAACCCCCATGGTGGGGCTACCCGACACCCTCCCAATTTAGTATCATCTGCAGATTTAATAAGCCTTCCCTCTATTCCTTCATCCAAATAATCTAGGGGTAACTTTCCATTGACATCAATAAGAGCCTCTTATCAAAATCTAGATGAAGAGGAGGAGGAGGAGGAGTTGGAGGATTGATACCCCTTTCCCTTCACTCGGAGTCTCAGAGAGCCTTGCCATCTCCTTTCCCTTCCCCTCCCCACAACAGACAGACCCCTTGTGTGGTAGGTGTGGGGCTGAGACAGCTCTGAGGGAACTGCTCTTGAGGGAACTACTCTGTGTGACTGACCCAAGGCCACCCAGCTGGCTGCATGTGGAGGAGGAGTGGGGAATCAACCCCAGTCCTCCAGATTAGAGTCTGCCACTCCTAACCACTGCACCAAACTGGCAGAATGTGGTAAAGGAAGCAGAATCTGATTTACAGCAGGTGTTCCAACCTTACCGTTCAGTGATGCTTGGCGGGTTCTCCCTTGCACCCTCAGGGAAGTTAGGTCGGATTCTAACACTGTGTATTCACCAAGGCCATTGAATGTGAAATGTGTGCCATCAAAAGTGATAAAATGGGGATCTCCAAAAGCAGAAGCTGTAAAGGCAAGTGCAGAATGTTAATGACAAGTGCAATTTGCAGGAACTGAGTGGAGGGGGGCTGAGCAAAGAACACAGCTGCTTTGCATTATTTTCAATGGCAGGATGAAAGCCATTTGCTTTAAAAATTGAATCTCTTTACACATTGGAAGTGTCTTTAATACATTAATTAATGTACCCACTTTTAAAAATCTCAGCCATTGCCCAAGCTGGAAGCCAACAGAAGTAAGCTATGCCAAGAAACGGGTTTTCCTGTGCAGTTTCTTGTTCAGGTTTTCAACTTTGGTTCAGGCTTTTGGCCACGTGAAATGGCCTGGTAAAGAGACCTTGCAAAAAAAAAGGGGGGGGGGGTTTCTCCCTCTGAAATGAAGCCAGCTATTAGAAGCTTCAGAGACATAGATAAGAGAGATGGGAGGTAACCCAGCTGCCGGTCATTCCATTAGACCTGGTAGCGCCAAGGCTAGACAAACACGTGTCAGGGGTGCTCTAGGGGCTGATCCCGCTTTGAGCAGGGGGGGTTGGACTAGATGGCCTGCAGGGTCCCTTCCCACTCTGTGTGATTCTATGATTGTATAGGTAGGGGAGGGTGCCGTCTGTCTCGTTAGTGCCCGAGATCAAGGGTGGGAGAGAGGACATTCTGGTACAAAGAAACAGCTCAATGACTTTGAAGTATCCGCTTCGTCTACATTCTGAAAAGGAATCAATAAAGGCAGGAGAACGACATACCTGCTCTTGGGGGCTGGTATTGCTTGCAGCCGCTGGAAGGACGGTGCTTGAAGTAGTTGGAGCAGTTGTCAGACCACAAGCAACAGTAGTAGAAGCTGAGGACATCATACACCCAATGGGAAAAGCCTGGGACGCGGGGGGGCTTTTTATAAGGAGGAGCCCCCCAGTCATGCCCACGGTCAGGTGTGCTTCCCCCGTTAGAGTCTCCGGTGAGGACCTGCACTCCAGTGGCATCGTAACAGCACTGCTGCCCAGCGGCGTAGCTTGGGCTGTTGGGGGGGGGGGGGAGAATGGGAAAGTGCTGGCTGAATAGCTGCATTTGAACACATTTTTCGCCCTCACAGATCTTCTTCTCTGAGAGAATCACAGGTTCCGGGCATGAGCAGTTAAGCCCAATGTGGAAGACAAAGCCTTACCTGGCCTGAATGCCCCTCACACAGTGCACCGCTCCTGGGTGGTAAGTGCACACGCTGCCCTTTTCGATGTCACAGCCATAATCTGTCTGCAGGAGAGAGAGAGAGGCAACGCTGGTCAGGTGCGGATTCCAATGCTGAGGAGCCATGGCCTCCTGTCAACTGGAGCACGGCAGAGTTCTGCACTGTTCTGTCCCTTTCCATTCCACGGCATCTTTCGATAGGACAGTCTTTGCACCTGGCTGCTTAGAAATGCACCGATGGGCTGAGCTGAGCTCTCCCGAGAGGGCTTGCTGCCAAGTTTGGGGCAGGCTGGGGGTTGCTGGGCTTGGGCAGAGGCTGATCTCTAGGCTTGCACAGTGGAAGAAGAAGAAGAAGAAGAAGAAGAAGAAGAAGAAGAAGAAGAAGAAGAAGAAGAAGAAGAAGAAGAAGAAGAAGAAGAAGAAGAAGAAGAAGAAGAAGGGGGGCCTGGTGGGGGGGAAACCAAGCTGCCGTGCGTAGCCTTTCCCATTAAGATCCTGTTCCAGCACCACCACCATCCAGCATTGGGGTGCAGGGGCTTGCCTTCCAATGGCACGCCTCCTTTCTCCGAGGGCGGGGGCAAAGAATGGCTCTCGGGGATCAGCTGTCCCAAAGGCACCCACTGACTCGCGGAGTGCCCCAAGTGGCGGTGCTCTCCCCAATGTTATTTAACATCTATACGCGCCCCCTTGCCCAGATTGCCCGGAGGCACGGGCTGCTGGGGTGTCACAAGTATGCAGATGACCCCCAGCTATATCTGTTGGGCGGTCAGTCTGACTCTACCCCGGAAGATCTGGACCGAGCACTACAAGCCGTGGCTGGTTGGCTTAGGCTGAGCTGATTGAAATTGAATCCAATGAAGACAGAGGTCCTGTGCCTGAGTCGGAGCGGACTAGGGGGAGGGATCCCGCTCCCGACCTTTGATGGGGCGCCGCTGGTGCCAGCGCCGAAGGGCAGGCGTCTGGGAATGCTCCTGGATGCCTCCTTGACCATGGAGGCCCAGGTAGCAGCCACTGCCAAGGCAGCCTTTTACCATCTTCGGCTGATTAGGCAGTTGGTTCCCTTCCTCGAATGCAATGATCTGGCAACAATGATCCATGCAATGGTCACCTCGAGACTTGACTACTGTAATGCTCTCTGCATGGGGCTGCCCTTGTCAGGAAGGGGCTCAGCCTCCCCCGGGGGCAACTGGTTCCAGCCACCCTTGCTCTCCCCACCCCATTCTGAAACTATGTTCAGCGGCTGGGTTGAGACCGGGAGGGAGGGAAGTTAGGGTGGGGGCTTGCTTCCTCCTGGAATTGAAGCCCCACCCTCAGCTCCCAGCAGCCCTTAGTTCTGTTGGGCTACATTTTAACGTCTCTATGTGTACAGAAGTATTTCTTTTTGTCTCTCCTGAATCTACTACCCATCAGCTTCATTGGACACCCCATAATTGGTGGGGGGCGCCAGAAGGTGGCCTCGCCTAGAGTACAAAAAACCCTGGAGCCGGCCCTGCCTGGGAGACTCTGGCCGTCAGGAGCTGATCTTGTATGACAGGACAGGACCGTTTGACTGCAGCCTTCCTCCAAGTGGCTCAGGAGGGTTTTCCCTGGGTATTTCCGAACTGATGGCATGAAACCAACAGCTGTGCCACTTATGCTTTCTATCAAAGGACACCTGGCACTGCCTGCGTGGGGGTGGGGGTGTGAGTGGGTGGAGTGCAAGAGAGAGAGAGGGAGGGAGAGAGAGAGGGAGGGAGGGAGGGAGGGAGGGAGAATCACTCAGCAGGGGGCCAGGGTGGGGCTGTGCTTAATGTATTGGACCAGGATCAGTCTCTCTAGCGTACCTCACAGGGTTGGTGCCAGGATATAAGGAGAAATGGGAAGTAACATACTCTGTCCTGGGTATACTTGGCATGAGCAAAAAAATAAAGGTGATAAATGTCTCCCAATTGGAATATAGCTAGAAAACATATCTAGAAAACAGCGTCTCCAGAGGAGTATGCCACAGGAACTCATTCCCCCACCGCTGATTCTAAGGGCTCTTCCAGCCACACTACCGCGCGGATTCTGACGCTGAGCAAAACCTCAGTTTCTTTCCTCACCCCTTGAGGCCACGTGGAATTAGGGTGCTCAAAAAACGTGAGGGAGGGAGTGATTAATTAACCTGCACTAACGCCAAGAGGGTGTCCAGAGGCCTGGCTGCTGTGTGGTTTTTGACAGTGGGCCACAAGTAGGGTTGGGAAATTCCTGGAGATTCGGAGTTTGAGGAAGGGCCTCGGGGGGTGTCATTCCAGAAGGTCTCCAGGCCCCACCTGGAGGTTGGCAACCCTGGATGAGAGTGACCTCTGCGGTGGGTCGTGCACACGCCTGGCTTGAAGTCAGCAGGGCACCACATGCACTGACACGTCTCCCCCACACACCCTTGTTTATTAACGATATTTCTATGCTGCCTTTCCAGAATGCTATTTGAGGACAGTTAAGCGGTGGCTCAAGTGGTTAAGACGCTGAACTGCAGGCTGTGGAAGGTCGGTAGTTCAGCAGTTTAAGACCCGAGTGTGCCGCATGACGGAGTCAGCTCCCGTCTCTAGTTCCAGCTCCTGCCAACCTAGCCGTTCGAAAGCAAGAAATTGCAAGTAGATAAATAGGGACCACTTCGGTGGGAAGGTAACAGCGTTCCGTGCGCCTTGGTGTTTAGACATGCCGGCCACATGACCACGGAAACGTCTTCGGACAGCGCTGGCTCTTCGGCTTTGAAATGGAGATGAGCACTGCAACCCTAGAGACGGATTCGACTGGCTTTCGAGCAAGGGAACCTTTACCTTTAAACAACTTAACCTCGGAGTCACAGCAGAGCACGTGCAGAAGAGAAAAGCCAGCAAAAAACCAGAGGCGAGGCCATAGAAAAATTCCATGGATGGAAGCTCCATCACCAGCATGGATGTCCTCTCCTTGGCAGGGAAAGCAATGCAGAGAACCCTCACTGCCACCTGGAAACAGCCATGTGGAGAGAGCAGGTGACAAGGGGAAACTCGAGGGCCCCTGAGCGACGCGTGTTAGTCTTCGGGTGGGGGGAGAGGGGGGGGGTGAGCTCTCAAAATAAGTCCAGCTTGGGGGAGGAGTGTGTTTGAGGGGCAGACCTGGCAGGCAAGGAAAGGTCCGACATGTCCCTCCCTCCCTCCCCCCTGCAGCTAGCTGGTTTCCCACAAAACCCGGTTCCTGGCTCAGAAATGGGTCAAGGCAGGAGGAAGCAGACTGTGTCAGGAACATCTATCCTCCTGCCTGCTGCCCAGCGCAGGACTCTGCTGGAGATTTGCGCATCTGGTCCAGGGCTGCAAGGCTGCATATACTGGCTTGTTTCTCTCTCTGACCTGGAACTGCCCAAGAAACCCCTGCAGCCCCTGATTATGAAGGGAGACGCAGCCCTAAAGAAGGTTCTGTGACATTCATAGAGTCCCCAGGACACTCCAGGTCTGGGAGTTCAGTTCCAGGGGTGTAGTTTGGCCCTGAGGGCTGCAGTAACAAGGCTGCATCGCAGTGAGCTGCGGAAGGCAAGGACTGACGTGGTGCGGTGGTTAGAGTGTCGGACTAGTCCGGACCCAAAACGGCTGGCTTCCAACCCCCGCTCTGCTGCGGAAGCTCATCTGGTGCTGGGGGGGGGGGGCAATCAGGCACTCTCAGCCCAGCTGACCCTCGCGGGGTTGGTGTGAGGATAAAACGGAGGGAAGGAAAACCGTGTCAGCTGCTCTGGGCCCCAGGATAGTTAAGAAAAAAGGTGTAAGATGTTCTCACCTGCCTGGGGAAAAAGACAAATTCCAGCATAATGCCTCACTTCAGTGTTTGGCCTAGGCTTAAAGACTTAGGGTTGTCAAACCCCCCGGTTTGCCAGGGGTCCCCCATTTTGGCCGGAGGGGGAAGCCCCACCCCCAACACCCACAGCCACCCATCTCTCTCCTTTTAAGGGCGTGCAACCCGTGTTTCATCCCAAGCGCGAACTCCGCAAGCTTGCAGGGAAAAGCCAGCTTCATTCTTAAAAGGGAAACGCAGCTTCTCTTAAAGGGGAAACGCCGGCTGCCTCCACGTAAGGTGGTCAGACAGGAAGGGGAGCCTGGATCTTAGCGGCAACCTACATGGAATCGACCCGTGTCGGCCCTGGCCTGTGCCAAAGTGCAGGGGCAGTCAAGAATCTCTGTCAGGAAACTGGGCAGGTCTTCCTCTTGGTCATTCCAGGCCTCACACTTGGCAGTCGCCCACGCAGCCGAATCTTCCCTGAAGGCAGCTTCCAGGTGCCAAGCCAAGGCATGCTCCGAGCTCCAGATGGCGGCCACGTTGCTGGGGGGTGGGGTGGGCGGGAGTTGGAATCAGAAAAGAGACAGAAATTATTCACTTTTATTTACAAGATTGATACCCTGCCTTTCTGCTTTCTTAAGGAACACCAAGGCAGCTAACCAATTAAAAGCGTACACAATAAAATCACAAAAACCATTCAAACCAACCAAAATTCATTAAAACCAGTGCTAAACTACAACCACCCCCCCCGTAACAATTAAAACATTGGGCAGGAAGGAGGGGTTACTGAGGGAATGCCGGAAGGCCACCTGCCTGACCTCAGAAGGCAGAGGCCTCGGAGGATGACCAGAGCGGTCGGGTAGTCTCACAAGGGGAGCAGGCTGGCCTTCAGGGATGTCGGTCCCAAACCACGTAGGGTTTTAGAGGTCAACAGGAGCATGTCGAATTGTGCCGGAAACAGATGGGGAGCCAGTGCGGATGGGCCCAGACTGGAGTGATATAGTCCCTGCAACCAAGTGGGGGAAAGGCTTGGACGACCACAATATCTGAAGCCACTTTGGCCAAGTCAGGTTGCAGCAAGAGATGTATCATCCTCAAACCTGGGATGTCATCCCTGAGCCCTTGCATGGCTGCCTCAGTGGTGTGGGCTCAGATCAAGCCTGGCATTACAGCCACCACAGAGAGGAGGTTGAACAGCTGCCGGAAGCAACAGGAAATGAGGGACAGCGGGCTGTGACTGCAGGGAAGATGAGTGAGGGCAGATCGGTCAGTAGGTTTCCTGGCTAAGAACTCTCAGGCCATGGGCTCTTCCCTGCTTAAAGTGGCTCAGTTCACTTCAGTGGAGAGCTGCTGGCGGGGTGGATCAGGGGAAAGTAGAATTTCAGTGTATTAGAAACAGGGAACGGCCAGTAAAAATGCCCCATCTGAGCCTTTCCTCTGATGAGTTCTTTCAGAATGCTGTCCACTGGCTCCTGCGAGCAGAGAGGACACAGGCCATGGTGGGAGGAGGAGGAGGAGGAGGAGGAGGAGGAGGAGGAGGAGATGATTGGATTTATACCCTGCCTTTCACTCAGAGAGGCTTCCTCTCCCCACAACAGACACCCTGCGAGGTAGGTGGGGTTGAGAGAGCTCTTTCAAGAACTGCTCTTGAGAGAACAGCTCTGAGAGAGCTGTCACTGGCCCAACGTCACACCAGCTGGTTGCATGTGAAGGAGTGGGGAAATTAATCCCAGTTCTCCAGATAAGTCCCCCGCTCTTAACCAAGACACCAAACCGGCTCCAAGAGCCTCGGTCACTTACCTCTGTCCCTCCAAAGAGCTGCCTGATGTAATCCTCAGGGCTCCCAGTTCCCAGGCACCGTGGAGTGGAGATGGGGCCGGCAGGAAGGAGAACGTGCCCGTGTTGGGGAAGTTTTTTCTCAGAGTGTACAGATGCTTCCATTCTGCAGCCCAGCTCTCGGAGTAAGGCTTGCCTGTCAAGGGAAGGTGGAAATTAGTCAGTCCAGACTCAGTAGGATGTCAGAGAGTGAAGAAGATCAGCACTGAGTTCAACTGGAGACTCGCTCATTGCCATCATAGGTAAGGATCTCCATGGTGGGTGAGGAGTGGAATATTGAGTCCAGCATTTCTAACAGCAGCCAGAGCCACCTAGGTTCTCGACCTTCTATCCCTAGAGGTTCAAAATCAGGGCAAGGTCACTCCTAACCTCTCCTATCGTTTGTCTGTATGAAGAATCGCCACGTGCTCCAGAATTTCCACTCCACAATCAATGTAACTCTCTGTCAAACAACAGATGCGCCCCGCAAAACCTGGTGCTGTTCCACGGGGCCTGCGAGGCAGAAATGTTCCACCAGGCACCTGGCTGGCAACAGCAGCGGGTTCTGCCCTGTCTGGCCAAAAATACCAGGTGCCATCAGGAGGTCCACCAGTGGGGCCAGGACATTAGAAGCCCTCCCTATCGATTCATGGAGGATAAGTCTATCAGTGGCTACTAGCCATGGTGGCTGAGAGGAACCTCCACATTCAGAGACATTGATCCTCTGAATCCCAGAGGCAGGAGGCAACACCAGGGGAAGGCCTCGGCCCCGATGCCCTGTTGTTGGCCCTCCAGAGGAACTGGCTGGCCCCTGTGTGAGACGGGAGGCTGGACTAGATGGGCCATGGGTCTGATCCAGCTGGGCTCTTCCCATGTTCTGTTTCTCCTCAGTTGGGGCCTGGGCAGAGTGAGGAAAGGTGGGTACTGAGAGAGCTCTGTAAATTCATTATTACGATAAAGTTTAAAGTTTGTGCAAAGACTGAGAGTGTTTTAATATGCAGACAGAAATAATGCACTAAGGTAAACGCAACTGATAGATAAATGTAGTAATTTGAGAACACAGAAAAGATAAGCTTAGTAAAATGGATAATGAATTTAGAAATGTAATAAGCAGAAGAAGTGATAAAAGTCTCTTGTTATACGTTATATGTTGTTGGGGGTAGTTGGGGGTAGTTGTGTGTTTTCTGTATGTATGTTTGTAGTATATAATGTTAAAAAAAACAATAAAAGTGTACCCTCGGGTACTGAAGAAAAAAAGAAAAGAAAGAATGCACTTTGAAACAGAGAACATCCCTCCCCTTCGAACAGGAAGAGAAAGAGGACCCAGAAGAGGGTGGGCCAGGGAGAGCATGCATTCCCTGGCCGAGAGGAAAGCTGTGGATCTTTTGAGCTCCCTGTGGACAGAAAGGGGCCCTCCAGAGGACTGTTTCTCCACAGTCTGCTATGCAAAGCAGCACACCCGGCTGCCGTGGAAGCCAGTAGCCCTCGAGGCTCACAGCCACTGAGAGGCCCCCTTTCCCATAAATTTCTTGGATCTCCTTTTTACAGTCAACTCAGCTAGTTCCCACCACCACATCACATGCATGCGAATTCCGCAAGATTATTGGGTGGGGAAGAAGTTCATTGTCCTATCTTCCTGGCCTCTACTGTCAATCAATTCCATTTGCTGATTGTAAAATCCAATATCAGGAGAGAGGGGAATTTCCCTGCAGTCTCCACCGGGTGCCCTGGGTGGTTCCGCAGACACCCTTTCCCTCCACCCGAGCCCTCTCTGCCTTCCCGTGCCTCTCCCTCCCTCCCTCCTCTGTCCCCCAAGCCCTGTGCGTGGGGAGTGGGGGGGAGTGGAGAACACACTCCCCCCCGTGACTATCGCCGCCGTCTGCTTTGACCATCAAGCAACTGCTCTCTCTCTCCTGACAGGAGGGGCATCCAGGGCCAGCAGAGGACGGTGTTGGGACTGGCGTAGGGACCATCAGCAGCTGGTCTGACACCAACTAGTCCCCACTCCTGCCCGTGGCAGCATCCCAGCTCCCTGCTATGCCTGTGCCGTTTGCAGCTCCAGGGCTAGTGCCAGGCCTTCATGGCCTGGGCAGCAGAGGGCATGCCAGCTCTGCCAGCCCCCACAGCATCACTCCCTTGGGTGCAGCTGGAGGACCCCCAAGGCTACCTGGTGGAATGGTTATCCCTGTACATAGGGCTGAGGACTCACCCTGGCAGCCCAGCTGGATGCAGGTGGAGAAATGCTGCTGTAATCAGCTCGTGGTGGACAATGCCAACGTCGAAGGGCACCTCGGTGTTGTGGGCAGCCTGAGTCTCTCCTTGCACACCCCCCCTCCCACTCCAGGAGACTCATGGGACTCCAGCACTGCCTCTGTGCTCCTGGCCCCACGGGCACCCCTGCAGGACGCCCTCTGGATCCCAACCACTGGCGCCGCAGTTCCACTCGGAGGTCACCATCGCTCTTAGGATGGGGCTGGAAGTACAACAAAAAGCACCTGAGGAGTGAGTGACCCTGTGCCCCAACCTACCACTCACAGCCGGTGTCCACCACACCTATGAAGGGATCAACGGAGTCGGCGCAAGAAGACTGCCATGGTTGCCACCCAAGTAACACTGTTTGATCTGAAACTCTACTCTCGCACTTTACTTGAACTCTGTTCCAGAACTTTAGGGTAATTAATCTTAATTGTTATGTGTTTTATGATGGATTTCAATTGCATTTATATATGTATTTTTATGTGAGCTGCCCTGAGCCTGCTTTGGCGGGGAGGGAGGGGGTATAAACGGAAACAGATAAACAAATGAATGAATAAACGGCGGCGTATATGCCCGCCTTTCTCCTGATGACATCAGGACCCTGCAGAACTGGCCATGTTATCTTTAGTCCTTTCTCTAACAATCCTTAGCATGGAATTTGCCTTTTTTACCACTGCTGAATTGATATTTTTCTTGGGTCGCAACTTCAAAATCCCTTTCCTAGGCAGTCATTATCATGGGACCAACATGGCTGTTGACAACTTCTTTCTAGTCAATCACTTCCAGGACCCAACCCAAACGAAGAATTTGTGCCCCAAACTGACAGGCACCGAACCTCCTTGGTGGCTCTTTTGTTGCCTCTTCACCCAGCTTGGAGAGACCTTTGTGGAGCTGTCCAGTGTCTGCTCCGGAATCATTCGGTGCAGCCCACAACCTTGCCTGCCTCACTGCTGTTGCCCTGGCTCCTGAAGTTTTACGGAAAAGTTAAACAGCAGCAGTCAACAGAGACACTTGTACATCCTCTTGTTCTGAACACGTGCTCCTGCCTGGTTTTCTGCCCTTCTTAAAACTACTGACAGTCCCAGAAACAAGTGAATCTCCTTTGTTAGGGAGGGTTTTCTTGACACACGAGTAGCTGTGGTGCAACATTACCTGTTTCCTGATATCCCCAGAGTTCTATGTTGACGTGGCTGGCTGGGAGCGTCTGGTTGTTCCACGTCATAGTCAGGGTCCCCCCAGTCCCAGGAGTGCCATAGTACTGCCACTGAGTTTCATTGATCAAGGTGCTTTTTTCCGAAGCCGCAGCTTTGCTGTGGTGATCTGCATTAGTAAACAAAGCTGCTGTAACGATTTCCTACTCACTGGCAAGCAAAGGAGCAGTTTTGGCAGAGAGGCCTGCCGGGAGCCCTGACCTCTTAAACAGCTGGGCTCCCTACACCTCGCTCTAATGGCGGGGGGGGGGTTTCCCTTGTGTGCTCAGATGGGACTGCCTCCCCCCATCCCCATCCCCATCCCATGGAAGGAAACCCGCTGGCCATACCAGCTAGGCAACAGGTTGGGGTGCCCCCAGATTATTGCTGTCGTCCATTCTTGTTTTCCTTCTTTCACTGTCTCGAGGACAGTCTCTGTTTTATTCTAGGAGGAAGGGGATGTAGCAGAAGAATGCACATTAGGAAGGGAATGGGAATGAATAAGTCACCTGAGAACCACACACTTGAGCGAGGAAAGGATTGCCCACCGTCGCTGGAAATCTCCAGGCTAATCATGCCAGTCTGGTACAGCAAGGGGGAGATGCAGTGAGCGCGTCCATCTTCAGCGACATAGCCACTGGTGACAATTTCCTGCCCAAACCTGCAAATAGTAAACACCAAGCCCACTGAGGCCAACAGAAGTAAGGCAACTGCTTTCACTGGCCCACCCCTAGTAGATCTGGGGCTCAAATCCTTGCGGTCTCAACCACTAACTCCCTTGCTAGATTGCTTCAGCCATCATCTGGTCAGCCCCCCAGTTGTCCAGCTTTCCATTTGTGAAAGGGGAGTCAGAGAGGCTGAAAACTAACAGGTTGATTAAGAGCTCGTGCTGCATGGGCTAGGGCCATGCCTCCTCCAAGGCATGTGATTAGTTGGGCTCCAGGTCCTGAAAGCTCATGCCACAATAAATCTGTTGGTCTTTTAGGGCCCCAGACACATATCGGGTGAATTTTCGAGAAGACTATTCATTTCTTTGTCTGGGACTGAGATACTTGAAGGAGCACCTCTCCCCTTACGTACCCCACCCAGCAACTTCACCACTGCATGCCAGGGTCTCCATCCTTCTCATCCTGCCATGCGGGATCTCTGCCTGGCTGTGGGCTTCCTCTGTGGTTTCCCCATCTTTGTGGAAGAGCCTTCTGGGACACGTGAGAAAGGCTTCCACATTTCGGAAGGTGTGCAAGGAAGAGGGCCTTTGGAAGACGCACCTAGGTTTTAAGTGAGGTTTCATTGTGTTTTGTTTGCGCTGATTGTGTTTTCTGTCAGTTTTTATTTATTTGGAATTTTGTAAACTGCCTGGAGTCTCTCTGGAGAAAGCTGGGCTTAAAATAATTAAAACGAAAAAAATTAAATGAAAATGTGTTGTTTTACAATTATAATACAACTATTGTAGGATCACAATCCCATGGCATTGGTGTGTACTGAGGATCCCAATGGAAATAGGTGTCACAGTATTATTTCTGTGCTATAGCTACTATTTGTATTCACCACACAGGAACCAGAATCCCTAGACGATGTGGCTGGTTGGGAAACAATCCCTGGGAGAAGGGAAGATCCTTGCTGAAGAGCACCAAAACAACACCCCCCCCCCCCGCAAACTGGAGCAAATCTCTAAAACCAAAGGCCTGGCTACTGATGACAGTTTTACAACATTTATTCAGATTAAATTTGCTTTCCTACAAGATATCTGAAAGTAATTGTTCTACATCAGGGGTGTCAAACATGAGGCCCACAAGGCCGGGGAAGGCACAGGGAGGCATTTAAATGCCTCCCCGATCCTTCCAGGCCCCCGCCCCCGGCCTGCCTGCCTTGGAGTCGCTGGAGGGTTCGCTCTCCAGGCCTTGCCTCTGTAGCCAGGCACGCAGAAGTTTTGGCTGTAGTGGGCGTGGCCAACTCTGAAGGCAGCCGGAACTCTGTTCCTGTGCGTTCCTGCCCCAAAATAGCCCTGGTCAGAAGCAACTTGGCGGCACACACAGGAATTCCTGTTTTTTTTTTCTTTTTTAAAAAGCCCTCAGGTGCAGGGGGGAAATGGTGGCCACAGGGGGCTGACCAAGGAAAGTACATGGCAAAAGGCTGCATGGATGTTCCCTTGTAACTGTGGATGCACAAGCAAAAGCAGCAACAAAAGCTACACGGAAAGCTGTCTGTGTGGAAGCTGTCCAAGATACCTCCTGGATTGAAATGGGTTGTTCAAGGTCTCCATCAGACACATCACATTTGACCCATCCAGGAAAAATAATCCACTTCAACAACTATGACTATAAATGTGGCAGGGTATAGAATTGGGATATGAGCTAACTTGAGGAAATTACTATTTCCTTGATGATTCTGTTCATTATTAACTGGTAAAACCTCATACTTTCCCTTTTGGGATACTTATAGATTTAAAATATCTATACAGATAGAATCATAGAATCATAGAGTTGGAAGGGACCTCCAAGGTTATCTAGTCCAACACACACACACCCCCGCATAGTGCAAGAAATTCACAACTACCTCCTCCCCACCCCCCAATGACCCCTGCTCCATGCCCAGAAGATAACAACAACAACAAAGACACCCTTGAGGATCCCTGGCCAAACGGGCCTGAAGAAAATTGCTTCCTGACCCCAAGGTAGTGATCAGCATTTCCCTGGGCATGTAAGAAAGGGCTATGAGAACTAAACACTGATGCAACCCTCCCTGCCCTCCCTCTCATTATCTGCCTTACTTCATAATGAGTCATGGAATCAGCATTGCTGTCAGATGGCCATCTAGCCTCTGCTTAAAAACCTCCAAAGAAGGAGAGCCCACCACCTCCTGAGGAAGCCTATTCCACTGAGGGACCACTCTAACTGTCAGGAAGTTCTTCCTAATGTTTAGCTGAAAACTCTTCTGATTTAATTTCAAACTGTTGGTTCTGGTCTGACCTTCTGGGGCCTTTAACTTACAACAGGAGTATAGAAGAAAGGCACTAATTGTTCATTCATTTATTTGAAGCCCTGTCTGGATCTATGGTGGTCAGGGAAGCTGGCTACAACCCTGTTATGTCCTAGGTTTACTGAATTAGGGAAAAGCCAAGTTGTGGGGCAGCTATAGGATTTCCAACTTTCAGGTGGGACTTGGAGATCTTCCAGAATTAATAGATTGCAATAAATAAAATGGTTGCTCTGGAGGGTGGACTATAGCATTTATACCCTACTGAGGTCCCTTTCCTTCCCAAACTGTGCCATCAGCAGGGTCCACTCCAAATCTCCAGGAATTTCCTAGTTCATAAGAACATAAGAGATGCCAATGTTGGATCAGGCCAAAGGCCCATCCAGTCCAACACTCTGTGTCACACAGTGGCCAGAAATACCAGTGCCATCAGGAGGGCCACCAGTGAGGCCAGGACATTAGAAGCCCTCCCACTGTTGACCCCCCCCCCAAGCACAAAAAGACAGAACATCACTTGCCCCAGAGCCCCTATCTATACCTTGTGGCTAATAGCCACTGATGGACCTCTGCTCCATATGCTTATCTAGTTCACAGTTGGCAACCCTAGGTGGTGGATTTTCTTTGAGGACAGGCTAGCAAAGCAACCAGGGGAGGGAAGCATTAGTCAGTCCTTCTCGCCCCACCATTCTTCACCTGCACAGAGGTGGAGCTGGTGACCCATGTTTATTGCTGAAACATGCAGTTCTCCTTGGAGCTGTTACCCAAACCTGGGCCAGCCTCCCTTCCCTTTCTGCTTTCAGAGTTCTGCCTTTCCTAAGACAGGGTTGCCACATTCAAGGTTCCCAGCTTTGACAATATAATTTCCATATCATGCTAATCAAGTGCAGTACTTCTTGCTTTGCCTCTCCTCCTGTTCACTAGCACCAAAAAAGTCAGAGAAAACATCTCTTTGCTCAGTTTGCTGTTCACCCCAGGACTTGCTCAGGCTTTTTTCTGAGAGAACAACAAAGCTGGTCTGAAAGAGAGAAAGATGGAACTGAGTCCCGGGCCCTCCAGGCCCTGCTTTCCTCGCTTTCCTCTGGAGAACGTGGCTTTGCAATGTCCATGCAGTGGGTGCTCTTGTTTGTTCTTCTCTCACATCTTGGGCCATGGACAATGACACACTCACAAACCTTAGCAGGCAGTTTTTAGCCTGAATAAACAAGACTGGGAAGGCTCTTCTATGCATACCAAACTCCAGTTGATTGCAGCAGTTGTTCACTGGTTTCCATTACATTTACTGCCAGTGAAGTGCAACTAGGACTGCAGCCTTAAAGGCTAATCCTTATTTGTTGTTGTTTAGTCACACAGTCGAGTCTGACTCTTCACGACTCCATGGACCACATCACGCCAGGCCCTCCTGTCTTCCATCGTGCTCCGGATTTTGCTTAATTTCATGTTTGTTGCATCGACAACACTGTCTAACCATCTCATCCTTTGCTGTCTCCTTCTTCTTTGACCTTCAATCTTTCTCAGCATCAGGGTCTTCTAACCGTTATTTACTCAGAAGTAAATTCTATCATAGAATCATAGAATCACAGAGTTGGAAGGGGCCATATAGGCCATCTAGTCCAATCCCCTACTCAATGCAGGATCAGCCTAGACCTCCAAGAGGTCTGGAAGATGATTGACAAAGGCTCCAAAAGCTCTCTAGAAAGATCTGTGAGCACTCTTGGGTGCATACCATCTGGCCTTGGGGATTTGTACTCACTCAATGCAGCCAGGTGCTTCTTGACTACCACTCTGCCCATGTCAACCAGCAGCCTAGATGCTGTGACTTGTCTACCATCTCTAGAGGAGCCTGTTCTCTTCTTCGGGCGAAAAAACCTGAGGCAAAATAGGAATTGAGCTTTTCTGCTTTCTCTTTGTCCTCTGTAAGAGTTTTTCTATTTTCACCCAACAGTGCCCCCACCATCGCCTCTTTTATCTTGCGCTTGTTCCTCACATATCTGAAGAAGACTTTCTTGTTGTAGCAAGCCTCCCTGGCCAGCTTTAGCTCTCTGTGAGCTTTGGCCTCTCTGCTGGCTGACCTACAGTGCCTAGCAACCCACAGATACTCTTCTTCAGAGGTATGTCCTTGCCTCCATTTCTTGAACATTTCCTTTTTCTCCCTTGGCACATCGTGCATCCACACTGGCTTCTTGGATCCCCTGCCATGTTTCCTTCTTGTTGGAATAGCAACAACTCGAGCTTGCAAGAGCACTTGCCTTAGGAGAGCCCACCCTTCACTTGCTCCTTTTCTTTCCAGCAGTCTTGCCCGTGGAATGAGTCTCATCATACCTCTGAGTTTATTAAAGTTTGCCTTACTGAAACCTAACTTACACGTGTGGACTTCCTTGGTCCCCCACAGCAAATGGAATTCTACCAGGACATGGTCACTTCCCCCTAAGGTCCCGACTACCTTCACCCCGTCTACCATCTCTTGCCTCTTGGTCAATATTAAGTCGAGTATGTCCAAGCCCCTCGTAGCTTCCTCCACCATTTGATGAAGGAAGTTGTCCAGACAGGTCAGGAATTTACATGACTGTGGACACTTTGCAGAGTTTGTCTCCCAGCACACATCAGGGAAGATGAAGTCACCCATAACTACTGGTTCATGTTGTTTGATACCCTGTCAAGCTGTTCAAGGAGGGCAGCATCCACCTCCTCATCCTGGTCAGGAGGTGTGTGGCAGATTCTAACCACAATACTGTTTTCTTTCCTTCCTTTATCCTCACCCAGATACTTTCTACTGGGTTGTCACCGTCCTCCTGCAGTATCTCCTAACAAACCCTCTCTTCACTTACAACCAGGGCCGGCTCACCCACTAGGTGAACTAGGCATTCGCCTAGAGCGCCGGGCCCTGGATGGGGCGGTGGCCAGCCCTGGATGGGGTGCCAATCTCCCCCGCCAAAAGCCTGAACGAAGGCACGGTCTGTTTTCTTCGCTTCCCGGGCAGCTGACGCGTCACATTCCACCCCAGTGCATTGGGACTGGAGCTTGGAGCGACGGCAGTGGGCGGCTCCGCCCCCGCACCCCTGGCCCCAGCTGCAGAGCCACCGTCGCCAGGAGGATGCACTGCCTCCTGGCCTGGCTTCTGTTCTGGGCCTCCTCCTGCCTGCTGCTCTGCTGCCTGCTCGGGTGAGTGGAGGGCGGCAGTCTGCCAAGGGACATGCAAAACTGGCTCGGCTGGGCAGAGGGAGGAGGGGAGGCCGGAGGAGCCTCGGGGTGGCTCCCCTCCCCCCTCACTCCAACCATTCATCCAAGACAAGTGTGGCTTGTCTACACGGGCTGTAGACGTGGCAGTCAATCTGAATACGCTTTCGAATTCGGCTTCCAAAATCCTATCCCGGCCGTGTTCAGGCAAACAAGGGGCAAGCGAAGATGGTGCGAAAGAGAGGAACTGAGCGCTGGATCTGGTTACCTGAGTTTTAAATCAAGGGCCTGGAATTTAGTCAGTTTCATCAGCCTCTGGTCAGTTTCATCAGCCAGGGCTCTCCAAGGTGGAGTCCGTAGCTTCGGAGAAAACAAAGCGACGCCAAGGCAAAAGGAGAGCTGATCCCATCGCAGCCACTGTTGCGCCCACGAGGCAGTGACTGCTTCCTTTCACACGATCCTCTTCTGCGGCACCAGAGTTTAACCCACGGAAGGGGTGGGGAATGTAGATCCTAAAACGCCGGTTCGCCTTTGCCCGGTGGTGTGGCCCGGCTTTGGGGGTTTCCAGTGCCGGGAGGCAGCCGTCCCTTAGAGGGAGGGAAGGAGGAGAGGGGAGAGAGGAAGGGTTGGCCAGCCGGCCAGCCGGTGCCTCGGAGCAGCGCCACGTCTCTCTCACTTGGGCCAGAAAGGGAGGGCGCACCAACAGCGGAGAGAAGGGCTCTCTGGGGTGCACTCTGGGAGGTTGGCAACCCTGCAATTGGGCGTGTGTGTGGGGGGGGGGGCGCCAGAAGGTAGCCCCGCCTAGGATACAAAAAAAACCTTGGGCCGGCCCTGCTTACAATGCCACTCCGCCTCCTCTTCAACCCTTTAGGTTTCTCTTGAACAACTCGTATCCATCCACTACCACATTCCAGTCATGTAATGCCTACTGAATCATATCCCTCTGTCTGCATTAGAAGCTCAAGCTCTTCCTTCTTATTGCCCAAACTCTGAGCACTGGTACATAGACGCCTGAAGCCCCGCACCTTTAGCTCCATTAGACCTGGCCCTCTCAGGTGGGCGTCTGTTGTTTGCTCTCATTCACTTAAATCCCTGTGTTGGACATCTTCCCCTTGTGGTGCCAGTTTAAAGCCCTATTTAAATGGCATTTGTTTCCAAACAAGTGTGCAGAGGATTGCAAAATACTGCAGTAATCTTGGAACATCTCCCAACCACATGCTGTAATACTGAGCCCTCTGCATAAACACTTCTGAAACTTTCAGGCCATAAACACAGCCTGGAAATCAGTCACTTATGTTTAGATTTTTAGGTAAACCAGATTCCTTTTCAGTTTCTACAGCTTCCAAAAATAACTATCAGATTAACAATATTTATTAATTACTTATTAATTTATTTTATTTATGTTCTGCCTTTCTCCTCAATGGGTACCCAGAGCAGCTTACATAATTCTCCTCTCCTCCATTTTATCCTCACAACAACCCTGTGAGGTAGGTTAGGCTGAGAATATATGACTGGCCCCCAAGGTCACCCAGCAAACTTCCATGGCAAGAATGAGGCTTTGAACCTGGTTCCCCGGATCCTTGTCTGACAGTCTAACCACTACACCGCACTGTGTGTGAATGATTACTTGTAAAGGAAACGTGTTCTTGATGTGCTGTACCTACAAATCTGGGACTAAGTATATCTCCTGTGTCTACTAGGTGGAGTGGTGAAACATGTAATTGAGTCACAGTTGATTTATGGAGACCACAAAGAGTTTTCAAGGCAAGAGATGTTCAGAGGTGGTTCACCATTGCCTGCCTCCATGTAGCAACCCTGGACTTCTTCAGTGGACCACCAGTAGTCTCCCACCCAAGTACTAACCTGGGCTGGCCACACTTAGTTTCCAAGATCAGGGTAGCCTGGATCACACAGGTCAGAGCATCCAGACACTAGGCTGAGTCCCAGTTTGGTGTAGTGGTTAGGACCGCAGACTCTAATCTGGGAGAACTGGGTTTGATTCCCCACTCCTCCACATGCAGCCGCTGGTGTGGCCTTGGGTCAGTCACAAGTTCTTTCAGAGCTGTTCTCTCAAGGCCAGTTCTTGAGAGAGGTCTCTCAGCCCCACCTACCTCACAGGGTGTCTGTTGTGGGGAGGGGAAGGGAAAGGAGTTTGTAAGCCGCTCTGAGACTCCTTCGGGTAGTGAAGGGCCATGGGGTATAAATCCAATCTCCTCCTCCTCCTTCCCTTCCTCATTCCCCACACCCAATTTGGCTCCTTTTCACTTCTTGGTGCATCATCTAATGTTATTTCCCAGTTTTGAAAATATAAAGAGAGCTTCAGTTTTCTGCTGCACTCAGCCTTACAGACTGCTGGGGACCTTTTATACTTTATTATTATTCTTTTCTGAAATAATTTTGAAATTTACAACAAAGCATAAGATGCTTTCCCTTAAAATTCCTAGGCTGATCCTGCATTGAGCAGGGGATTGGACTAGAGGGCCTGCATGGCCCCTTCCAACTCTGTGTGATTCTATGAAAATTACTTCATTTTGTAAGCCCGGTAAAGCCTAAGAAGCAGAACACAGAGACAGGCTACCCACTGTGGCCGTAAGCCCTAGCCCAGTACCTCTCTTGGACCTATTCCATTTCCATGCAGTGATTTTTCTTTTAACATTGTGCTTAAAGTAGCCTCCTGCTCTCTCGGCGATGCAGGCCTGCTTCCACACTGGAATGCCATTTTTTTTAGCATCCTCAGGACCTCACCCCTCTGGTGGATAGATGGGGGAAGTGTGATGGCTGCTGGTGGTGGGGCGCTGCAGAAACCTGGCTTTGCTGCCAGTGCCTGTGGCTTTGTGTCCAGGCTGGCAATGAATGATTCCTTGGCATGCCACCTGCCACTTCCTAACTGACCGTAAGGGCTACGGTCTACGACCATCAAATGCCCCTCCCCATGCAAATATATCTCATCTGTGTGTGTGTGTGGGGGGGGAATGAATGAATAAATGTCAAGAGAATCAAAGCATCACAATGCAGAACTTTGTGATTTGTTGTTTTAAACTTTTCCACATGTCCTAGAGTTGTCAACTCTAAGCTGGGTAAAGTCCTGGAGATTTAGGGGTGAAACGTGAGGAGGGTGGGGTTTGGGGAGGGGATGGGCCTCAGTGCGGTATCCTTCCTGACATTTATTCCCTCGACCTAAGTGAGGTTTCTCAACTCACCTGCATTTCACATCAGCAGAGATGTCAAAGGTCACATTTAAAATGGTAAAATCTTTTCCACCAAGCAGAGTTCCTGAATAAGGAGAGATATTCAGGCAGAATTCCCAGTAATCAGGGCAGCAGATTCCCAGGGACTCACACGTTGCTTGGCAAGAACAGGCAGTCAGAGATCCTCCACACTGACTTGAGCAAGAATGTTGGGCTCCTGTTTATAAAATTGAAATTGTTAGTCCCAGTACTTATAGCCTGCATTTCAATGTCAAACCATATACAGTGTGGGAAATTCAGGTGGGTAGCTGAGTTGGTCTGAAGGACCAGAACAAAGTCTAAGCCCAGTGGCATGCATACAGTGTGCTTTACAATACATCTTAGAACCATAAAACAATATAGAGACATTATTTTAAAACTAAAGCACAATTAAGATTTAGCAAAATCAATGATAATAGGATCCAAGTTTGTTTTTTATGTCCAGCAGGGGTCAATAGAAACATTCCAGAGGGCTTACAAGAGACAAAACCCCCTAAAAGGAAAATTAAAAGCTTCAAGTGGGAGGAAAGTCAGACAAGAAGGCAAAAGATGTTGAGATAATGTAAAGGTCATGATTTAAAAAAAAGGTTTTGCCTAGTGCTTTAAAAACTTGCTAATCTGGTGTCAGGTGAACTTCTGTAGGGTTAGGGTTAGTTCCAAGGCACATTCCCCTCACCTTTGTGGAGAAGGGCAGACGGGGCAACGCCTCTGGCAGAGATCACAGCAGGTGGGCATGTATAGGACCTGTTCCGACTGCTGCCAGTAATGCCGCTGAATAATCAGATTGAGGGGGGAGAAAGTTCCTTCCTTCCTTCCTCAGGACACTATATTTGCTCGAATGGATCCCAAGTTGGATGTTTTTAGAGGTGTTTTCTGTTGCCTTTGATAAGATGGTGCACTGAAACTTCTTTCCATCCTAACTGGCCCAGTGTCCTCCACCTCCTCTTCTGTCTCTGGCTACCCCACTCTCATACTGTCTTTCCCAGGAAAGCAGTTGGTAACTCTTACCCCCTATTTTGAACAAGAACCACCCTATCTCTGAAGTGAAGCAGACATTGCCTTGTTTCTATCTTGCACACTTCTGGACTTAGCTTTACTCCTGCATGCCCAGGTGATGGCTGGGGACAGTTGCCATCTGCCCTTTTTACTAATACACCAGCTGCCAGAAGACAGGGGCCCAACTACTGTCTTTCAAACAATCCTGGTTTGCAAGATCGGCAATGGGAAGCCATGACAGTTGATTGAATAGTGAATACAGATGAGTATAAGTTAGCACAGACATATCAAATCTATCGTAAAAGTACACTGATCACCAGAGTGTTTTTGAGGTGCTGGCTTTGACCCATGAAATCGCAAATGGTTTGGTGTCCCTCTTGTAGGAACCTCCTCCAAATGAGAGATTCACAACCGAGGTCTTATTTCAAGTTCTGTCTTATGTGACTGCCACAGAAATAATTTAATAAAGCATATAATTAATTTTGAACATGGTCAAAACTCCAGATCTAAAAATCCACGCAATAAGGCCATGTAAACTTCTCCAGGAAAAGGCCATGTCTTTTTCTACATCATGGGTGACCCTCCACCCCCCACCCCCCAGTTTGCAAAATATGCAAAATGTTTTAAAAATTGATGTGGTTTAAAATTCCCCCAAAACCAAGAATGCTGACTGAGATCTCACAAAAGCTCTTGAGATCACAGTTGTTAGTATGGACTTGACTAGCTCCCAAGGCAGTAGAGACTGGGCCTCGACAACTCCCACTTGACTGCAGCTTGGAAGAAAGCAGCAGAGGAAGTGGTGAGGGTGGGGGTGGAGGGAATGAAAAACAAGGGGAGCAAGAACACAGAAGAAGCTGCAGAGATGGGGGGCAGGGTGGAAGGTGGGATTTCCCTCCCCTATGAGTTTCCCAAGTCCCCAGGCTGTAAATCAATAAACCTCACAAGAAGCAAAGCCTTCCATAACCTGGAGCACTAGAATGTCATTCTAAGGGATGTTACCTTTTAATGGCACCCCAGAGTCAGAGTAGATAAGTTTGCTCTTTGTGCTTTTAATAATCATTGTCTTCTATTTGTTACAATATTTTTACCTCACCTTCTCCTCCTAAGAGCGCTGGAGCTGCTTTACAAATTAAAAAATACACAGCAGCTTCTGAATATGCTCAAGCAACAGTAAAATTCAATAGAACAACAAATGAGGCAGATTAAAAAACTAGGCCCAGACTAGGGTTGCCAGTAGGGTTTATTAATTTAATCTCAGAGTGGGAAGAGACCACCAGGGTCATCTAGTTCAACCCCCTGCCAATGCAGGAACTACCACTATAATATCCCCAACACAAGCAGATATCCAAGAAGGTACTTAAGAAGACTCCAACAGCAAAGAATCCACCACCTCACAAGGAAGACTGTTCCAGTGTCAAACACATCTCACCATCAGGAAATTCTTCCTCAGATTTAGATAAAACCCAAACCCACTATGCTGTCATTGGCCTGAGTCCTGCCATCCAGTCATCCAACATGACTGAAAATGTATCTACCCCGTCTCCCACATGACATCCTTTTAGGTATTGAAAGGTGGCAATCATATCTCCTTGCAAGCGTCTCTTAGAGAGAGTCTCATGTCCTTCAGCCACTCCTCATAGGCCATGGCCTCCAGACGTCTCACCGGCTTCATTGCCCTACACTGGACTCATTCCAGCTTATCAACATCCTTCCTAAATGGTGGTGCCCAAAACTGAACACAATACTCTGAGTTAGATTTAACCAAGGCAGTGTACAGCGGCACCAATACCTCTCATGACCTCAACCTTTCATTATACTTCTGCTAAGGCAGCCTAAAATTGCAGTGGCCTTTTTTAGTGCTGAATCACACTGCTGACTTATAGTAAGCTTTTGGTCCACCAGAACCCTCCCCCAAATCCTTTTCACACATTGTACAGCACAGCCAGATTTCATCCATCTGATATTTATATAGACTGACTTTGGTCCCTGCCAAACTTGAGACGCCGCAGCGGGATCCCACGGATCCCCTCAGCCGCGGCGCATCGCTCCCCGGCACGATCAGATGCCGGGGAGGAAGAGACGAGGGGGAGGGGGAGGCTGCCGAACTGCGCATGCTCGAGCATGCGCAGTACGGCAGGGGGCAGGGATGCGCCGGCGAAAAGATGCGCCGGCGATCCCATGGCCGCATTTGCCGCGGCCCATTCAATTGAACCATCTTCTTTGATGCGTGTTTCGGCCAGTTGGGACGGATCGGGGATGGCCATGGCACGATTGCCAGATGTTGCTGTGTGATCGCACCCGTTTGATGCGGCCCCGATCCGTCCCTCTCCCGGCCCAAAACGCCTCGTGTGAACAGGGCCTTTTATTACCAAGTTCAGCACTTGCACTTGTCCCAGTTAAGCTTTATTGTATTTCCCCATTTAATCCAAATTCAGCTGCATCCTTGTTGTGTCCGCTGACCACCACCGGAGGTCAGCGCACACTCCTGAGCTTCAGTCCGGTACAACAATGGGGACTAGGATTCTAGTCCCTCCACTGGGGGAACCAATGGGACCTTGGCGGGAGATTCAAACCCACCAATGGGACCCAGGGGATGCCCCTGGATTGTGTATATAGTTGGCCTGCTGGCCGTTAGTCTTTAGTCTTGTTGTGTACCAGTAAAGATATACTGATCGCTACATCAGTCTCCATGCTTTCTTTATGCGTCTAACCCACTACACTTCAATGGCGATGAGGATGGGATCCCGCTGAGCAACCAGCCGGGCTGTCGGACACTAAAGGGAAAGACAACGCACCGCCACCCGCGCTCCGCAGTTCGATGAGCACCGAGGGTGAGCCAGCCGCTTCCCAGTCGCGGTCACAGCCGCGGACCCGCCATCGTAGAACTTGCACAGCATCTTCTCTCCCCCAAAACGTTCGATGAGTGCACCTTCGAAGAGATAGTCGAGGCCGTCCAGAACCACTACACGCTGAAACCGTCGGAGATGACCTGCCACGTGGCGTTTCAGCATCGGAACCAGTTAGGCCACGAGAAGGTTGCCGAGTTTCTCGCCGAGCTCCGCTGCCTAGCCGCAGACTGTAAGTTCGAGGGCTACTTAAATATGGCGCTGAGGGACCGGTTCGTCGCAGGGCTGCGAGACGAGAAGCTGAGGCGACGCATCATGGAGGGCGAGAAGGTTACCATTGCATCGGCCAT
>NW_015176064.1:22130-40235 GCF_001447785.1 Gekko japonicus | reverse complement strand
TTATGGCAACCGTAACAATTGAAGGGTCCCCCTGCCGCATGGAGATAGACTCTGGCTCCGCTGCCTCCATCATCTCAGAGGCCACGCTCAGGCAACTATGCCCCAGGGGGGGGCCGTGGCTGCGGCCAGCGCAGGTCACCCTTATGGACTTTCAGAGAAATCGGGTGCCCATAAAGGGGGTCGGGACTTTTAGAGTGCAATATGGACAGTTCCGGAGGAAGTTGGACTTGATTGTGGTCGCCGGCGACCTAGTGAGCCTGCTGGGGCGGGCATGGTTCGAGCCCCTGGGAATCACCGTCGAAGGGGTCCGACAGTGCGTCGCTCAGGATTTCAGAGGAATTTGCCGTGAATTCCCCGCAGTGTTCGACGACTCGCTGGGCAAATTTACGGGGGCCCCGGTGTCCCTGCGCTTAGATCCTAAGGTGGCCCCCATCCGTATGCGCGCCAGGACGGTTCCGCTGTCGGTCAAGCCTAAAATTGACACGGAACTGGACCGCCTAGTAGCACAAGGCGTCCTGGAACTGGTCTCCCACGCGGCGTGGGAGACCCCTATAGTCGTGGTGGAAAAGCCGAATGGGGCGGTCTGCATCTGCGCGGACTATAAATGTACTCTGATTAAAGCGCTACAGGACCATGCGTACCCGGTGCCTGTGGTTAGCCACGTACTAGCCACCTTAGGAGGGGCAAAGATCTTCGGCAAGCTTGATCTAGCCCAGGCCTATCAGCAGTTGCCAGTGGATGAGGCGACTGCCGACGCGCAAACGATAGTGACCCACCGGGGGGCATTCCGTGTGAAGCGTCTACAATTTGGGGTGAGTGTGGCGCCAGGATTGTTCCAGCAACTTATGGACTCTCTCCTCAAAGGGATTCTGGGCGTCACACCATTCTTCGATGACATGATGATCGCCGCCGCATCACCCGAGGACTTCGCAGACCGGCTCCGCACAGTGCTCCGCCGCTTCCAAGACGCGGGGCTTAAAGTCAAATGGGAAAAATGCCGGCTGGGGGTGCTGTCAGTGGACTTTTGGGGGTTTACGGTGGACGTGGAGGGCCTCCACCCGACTCGGGACAAAATAAAGGCAATAGTGAAGGCTGAAAAGGCCCTGGCCCTAGTTGAGGTGAGATGGACGTCCCTGGGGCCAGGGGCCACACTGGGACTGGAATGACAGCCCCCAGAGTAGAATGACAGTCCCTAGCAATAGAATCTGTGTTCTGGGACTGGAATGACAGGGCGCAGAGTGGAATGACAGCCCCTTGAAGTAGCAGCATCAGCATCCTGGGAATGGAATTCCACTCCGGGGGCCCTCATTCCAATCCCAGAATGCTTCTGCTACTCCCAGGGACTGTCATTTCACTCTGGGGGCTGTCATTCTGATATGTCCCTGGGAGAGCATTACACTCTGCTGATAGTATTTATTTATTTATATTTAAATTTATACCCCGCCCTACCCCGGAGGCTGGTAATCTGCTGGTGATCCCTGGCTCCGAAGATATTCGACTGTCCTCGACCAGAGCCAGGGCTTCCTTGACCCTGGCTCCAACCTGATGGAACTGTCTGCCAAATTCCATCAGGGCCCCGCGGGATTCAATGCAGTTCTGCAGGGCCTGTAAGGCAGAGGTGTTCTGCCAGGCTTTTGGTTGAGGACAGCAACAGTTTCCCATCATAGCTGGCACCCTCCTCTTTATGCCTACCTTGCCCACTTCAGCCTCCTCCTTAACCTGCCCATGAGATGGAAGAACAGCCCAGAGCAGGTTCTTAACGGAAATTAATACAAACACCATCTTGAAATTGAGTAATTGTGTTTAAACTGATTGTTGATTTTAATTTGTACTTTGTATGTTTTTAATCTGTTGTAAATTGCCTAGAGCTCTGTATACTCAGGGATGGGGCGATTCAGAAATCTAATTAACAACAACAACAGTTCCAGTCTCAGAGTAGTCTATCTGGGCCCAGAAACCTTAATGGGATATCCATTCCATATTTTATTTTCAACTGTGTATTCTAATAGAGTGGAGCTCAAGTAGTTTCACTTTCCAGTGTTTGTATGCCAGCTGCTGGAGTTGTCTCCTTGCAAATACAGGGTTGATGCTATGATCCATTTTGTCTCTGCAGAATGGACCTGAGAACGGGTGCCTGAGTGAGCACTCTAAACTAGGAACCCACAGCCAAAATGGGACATTACACTGGAGGGCCGCTGCCACTCTGAGAAGACCTGGTGGGGGGAGGGGAGAAGCTTGCAATGCCCAGCCATTTCATGTTTTCCTAGGCTTAGAGCATTTTATATTTTTTATTTATATTTTAGTTTCTGTTGTGATCCTTGTGCTTTTCTTTGATGTTTTCTTTTTAAAATTGCATTGCCAAATGCCACTGTTTCACCACCTTTCCATTTTAGACAGGCATCTTTTAAGGGGGGGAAGGTTTGGGAGGTGTAAGTTATCAAAAACTGTTAAATAAACAAAATATCTCAAGTGTTTTAATCATATTTGCATTTTAAGTAAAAAAATATCTTTGTGTTTGTGTCCTTTATAAAGTTAATGTCTTCGCTACCTGGCATTACATTTTATGACATGCATGACCTGGCCCCACAAAGTCCCATTTATGTCCAATCCAGCCCTTGTAACAAATGAGTTCAACACCCCCACTCCAAGGTATTCATTAACCCAACTAGTTTAGTATTATCTGCAAACTTGATGAGCACATTTTATACTACCTCATCCAAGTCATTTATAAAGCTATTAAACAGCACTGGGACCAAAATGGAATCTTGGGGTACCCCGCTCGTCGCTCCATCTGGGCTGATGGGGAACCATGAACTATCACCCTCTGGATACGATCTGCTTCATCCACCCAGCACGTCTCACCGGTTTCCCAAGAAGAATACAAGGGGCAAGGGACTTGAGTGGGTGGTGGCTTCCCAGCTGCCAGGTCTCTTGGAAGAGACTGATTTTCTAGACCCTTTTCAATTTGGCTTCAGGCCGGGCCTTGGAACACAGACGGCTCTGGTCACCTTGGTTGATGAGGACCTCTACCGAGAACAAGACAGGGGGAATGTGACTTTGCTAGTTCTGCTGGATCTCTCAGCTGCCTTTGACCCCATCAAACACAGTCATCTATTGAGCTGCCTTTCAGCAATGGGACTAAGGGACATCATGTTACAGTGGTTTGAGTCCTATCTGGGGGGGTCTTTCTCAGTAAACGGTGCTGGGGTATTCCTGCTCTGTCCCATGGCCATTGGCCCTGGGGGGTTCCACAGGGTTCAGTCTTATCCCCCCATGCTTCTTATTATCTATGTGAAGCAGCTGGGAGAGGTCACCAGGAGGTTTGGGCTGCAGGGTCACCAACATATGGATGACACCTAGCTCTACCTTTCTATTCTACCTAATTCCAAGGATGTTGTTGATGTTCTGAAGTTTGTGAGTTGGATAAGGTTGGACAAGGTGAAACTTAATCCTCACAAGCCAGAGATTTTCCAGGTTAGTAGAAAGGCAGACCTGGAACTTGAGATCTCTCCTGTCTTGGATGGGGTTATACTCCCTGTAAAGTACTCGGTTCGATACATCACGACTCGGACAATGACATAAGAAACACATGTTTACTCAGTACTCCACACTACAAAAGACAAAGACAAAGGGCCGTGTGGCCAACTATATACATATCCAAGGGAACACCCCTCGATCCCATTGGGGGGTTTGAATTCCCCTCCAAGGTTTCTATTGGTTCCCCTAGTGAACCTTAGGAGCCTAGTCTCTATTGTTCTTTAGGAATCAAGTTCTGCTCGCCTGGCCACCACCTCTTGGCAGTTCCCAGGACACAACACCTTTCCCCACATAGTCCGTCCCCACCTGGGTAACGTAGTCCTTTAAATACGCAGGGGCTTGGCGCTCTCGCAGGGAGCAGCAAGGAGTTGGCACCGGCACCGGCTCCAGGTTACCGGCGGCCGGCCCGGTGGACTCCATGGATCCGGTGGGCTGCGGTGCCGGCTGTGGAGGTGCTGCCCCTGTCAGCCCTGGGGTGGGGTCTCGCAGCTGGGTGTCACGGGTGCTGGGAGACTCTGGGTCCCCCTCTGCCTCTGGCAGGCTCACTGCCCCCACCTCTGGTATGGGGAGCCCTCCTTCCTGGTGCCATCTCAGCTGGTTGATGTGTTTGTTTAGTACTCGACCGTCTTCTGTGGAAACCTCGTAGGAGACCGGCCCGGTGACTCTCACTACCCTACCGGCTATCCATTCTGGCCTCGCACCGTAGTTCCTCAGGTAGACTAGGTCCCCTTGGAAGAACCCCCTTGGGGCGTCGCTTACCTCGACCATCTTCCTTGGTTCCGGTGCACGGTCGGGGTGCAGTCGGTCCAGCAACGTCGCCGGTCTCTGGCCCATCAGGAGTTCAGCCGGGCACTGGCCTGAGATGGGGTTGGGTGTTGTCCTCTGCACCAGGAGGAATCTGGCTAGCCGGAACTCCCAATCTCCATCCATGATCCGGCGAAGGGCCTCCTTCGCAGACTGGACCATCCTTTCAGCCTGTCCATTGGTCGTGGGATGGAAGGGGGCCGACCTGATGTGCCGTATCATGTATCCCTGAAGGAATGCCTGAAATTCGGCCAACATAAAAGTTGCTCCGTTGTCGGAGACTAGTGTGTCGGGCAGGCCATGCGTGGCGAAGATGCGGCGGAGGGTGCGTATCACTGCTTTTGTGGAAGTGGTGGCCACGGGACTTATTTCCAACCACTTGGAGTATGAGTCTATCGTGACCAGGAAGAAGAGCCCTTGGAAAGGCCCCACAAAGTCTATGTGTAGGCAGAACCAGGGCTTCCAGATGGACTCCCAGGACTGGGTGGGGGTGCGGGGTGGATTCGCTCTGACTTCCTGGCATGCCTGGCATCCCCGGACCCACCTCTCAATCTCTGCGTCTATTTCCGGCCACCGCACATAACACTGGGCGAGTGCCTTCATCCGTACTACTCCCAGGTGAGCTTCATGTAGCGTGTGCAGCACCCCGGACTGTAGGGCCCTCAGCACCACGACCCTGTCCCCCCACAGTAGGCAGCCCTTGAGAGCCAACAGCTCATTATTCCGTGTCATGAAGGCCGTGTACTCAGGTCCCGGAGAGGCTGCAGGCCACCCCCTCACCACCCAGCCCAGAACTCGGGAAAGAAGGGAGTCCTGGGCAGAGCGGGCTGCCACGTATCTGGCTTGAAGTGGTTGGGCCAGGAAGCTGTCCAATACCAAGACCTCCGGCATCGGGGCTGAATCCGGGTCCCCGGCCGGAAGGGGCAGCCTACTCATGGCGTCCGCATGGCCCATCGCCTTGCCCGGGCGGTAGTCCAGGCGATACTGGTAGCCGGACAGGAACAACTACCGTTGAAGCACACGGGGCGACAGGACTTGTCAGCCGCGAAGAGGCTGAGTAGGGACTTGTGATCAGACACAATTGTGAAGGGGCAGCCGTACACTAAGTTGTGGAACTTTTGAACCCCCGTGACTATCACCAGGCTCTCACGGTCGATCTGCGCGTAATTGCACTCGGCAGCAGAGAGGGTCTGGGAATAGTAAGCCACGGGCACCTCACGGACATCAGGGATGATGTGCCCGAGCACCGCCTCCACCCTGTAAGGGGAGGCATCACAGGCTAGGATGACCGGCAGGGACTCATAGAAGTGCACAAGCACCGTATTGGAAATGAGAAGCACCTTCACCCCCCAGAACGCCACTGCCTCTCTGGGACCCCAAGACCAAAGGGCGGACTTGTCTAAAAGGTGGTGGAGTGGCTCCGCCATGGCCGCCTTGTGCGGCAGAAAAGCGTGATAAAAATTTATTAGTCCCAGGAAAGCCTGTAGCTCCGCCTTGTACGTAGGGGCCGGGGCCTCAACGATAGCCTTGACCTTATCCTTAGCTGGGTGCAAGCCCACCTTGTCAACCTTGAAATCCACCTCCGACACCCCTAGAAGGCATTTCTCCCGCTTAACCTTCAGTCCCGTGGAGTCGAAGTGGAGGAGGAGGGCGCGGAGTCACGACGCAAAATCCTTGGGTGTGGCTGCCGCGATGAGCACATTGTCAAAGAAAGGCATCACACATGGAATCCATTTTAGCAAGGAATCCATCATTTCTTGGAAAATGCCCGGGGCCACACTCACCCCAAATTAACCTCTTAACCTTGAACGTCCCCCGGTGAGTCACGATGGATTGGTCAAGGGCTGTCGCCTCGTCCACGGGCAGCTTCTGGTAGGCTTTTGCAAGGTCCAGCTTTCCGAAAATCTTAGCGCCCGCAAGTGAGGCCAAGACGTTGCTCACAACAGGCACTGGGTATGAGTGGTCGACCAGCTCTTAATTGAGGGTACACTTATAATCCGCGCAGATGCGGATTTCCCCATTAGGCTTAACAGAGGTTACTATTGGGGTTTCCCAGGGTGCGTGTGATACGGGTTCCAGTATGCCCTGCGCCACCAGCTTATCCAGTTCTGCATCAATCTTGGGCCGAATTGAAATGTGGGCCGTGCGAAACCATTTGCGAATGGGGGCAACTTTGGAGTCTAGCTGTAGGGAGACCGGGGGCCCCTTGTAACACCCCAGTGCCTCATTGAAAACCATGGGGAATTCCCAGCAGACCTCTCCGAAATCCCTCGGCGAGCATTTATTTATCCCCCCAACAGTTATGCCCAATGGCTCGAACCATGAGCAGCCCAGGAGACTGACTAAGTTACCCTCTACCACAACTAGCTTCAAGTTCCTCTCAAAACCCTTATACTGCACCCGGAAATTTCCCTTGCCCCGGATCGGAACCGGGTTCCACTGGAAGTCCACCAAGTTCAGGGCCGTGGGCCGCAGGTTGGGGCCTCCGTTTGGGCACAGTCTCTTCAACATGTCCACCGATATGATGGACGCTGCTGACCCTGAGTCTACTTCCATCGAGCAGGGGGGCCCCTGGATCCGGACTTCGACCTGGAACCTTGGGGAGGGAGAGGACCCTGGAATCTGCAGTACCTGGAGGGGCCTCTCCGTCAAGTGGTAGAGGTCGCTGCCATCCGCAGTCTCATGGGACGTCTGATCCTGATGGCGAGGCGGCTGTTTGGCACGGTTGCCGGTGCCCTTTGACCGGCAGACTCGAGCGATGTGCCCCTGCTTGCCGCACGTGTGGCACTTGGCATCCCGGAACTTGCAGGCCTTTCTCTCATGGTGGTCTTCGCAACTGGCACACGCAGCATCGCGGGGGTTCTTCCCCAAGGACCGGCTAGCAGCAGGCCTGCGGCGGTGTTGTTGCAGCCGGATGGCCCGAACTCCCTCTTCATCCGAGTTCTCCGGACTCAACTGGGCCCCTGCGAAGTGGGCTGTCGCAGCGGGCCGATTCTTTTGAGAGGCCTCATGAGCAGTGGCGTGCTGCAGGGCCTCGTCCAGTTTCAGCGTGCGATTGCTGATCATCTTCTGTCACAGCTTGGTATCGCTCAGGCCCCACACAAACTGCGTTAAGAGGTTGTCCACCACCATGGGGAAGGCACAGTCTACAGTGAGCTGGCATAGCGTGGCCATGTAAGCTGCGGCTGATTCCCCGGGGGCCTGGATGCGGCTCTGGAAGTCCATCCTCCTGGCCAGGAAGGTCGGTGTTGGGCTGAAATAAGCGTTGAGGGCCTCTAGGATCTCCTCGAACTCACATTCCAGGATTGATCTAGGTGCCAGTAGGCTCTTGGCGAGTCGAATTGTATCCGTGCCACATGAGCTGATGAGCAGGGCCCTCTGTTTACCAGTGTCCGTGAAGCTGAGTGTAAGGTAGCAGGCCAACTGGTCCGTCCATGAGTCCCACAGCTCGGGCTGGGAAACGTCAAACTTGTCCAAGCTTCTGTGGTTCGCAGCCATGTTTCTAGCGTGTTGCGGGGAGCGAGGTCAGTCGGAAGGTGCGAGCGGTTGCGCGATGCTCCTTGGCAGCGTGCCGGGTGTGGACTCTTCCACCTCAGGCTCGGTGCTCGATGCTGCGCTGGCTGTGGACTCAGGGTCGCTCATGCTGGTCATGATGGATGAGGGTCATGACTCCGACACGACTCAGACAACGACATAAGAAACACACGTTTACTCAGTACTTCACACTACAAAAGACAAAGACAAAGGGCCGCGTGGCCAACTATATACATATCCAAAGGAACACCCCTGGATCCCATTGGGGGGGTTTGAATTCCCCTCCAAGGTTTCTATTGGTTCCCCTAGTGAACCTTAGGAGCCTAGTCTCTATTGTTGTTTAGGAATCAACCTCTGCTCGCCTGGCCACCGCCTCGTGGCGGTTCCCAGGACACAACACTCCCCTTGAAAAGCCAAGTTCATAGCTTGGGAGTACTTACAGACAGTGCAGTTGCCTTAGAAAACCAGGTGGCTGCTGTGTTTTGGAGGGGTTTTACCCAGCTTTAGCTGTTGCATCAACTGTGTCTGTTCCTGAGTCAGTCTGATCTAGCTACAGTGATCCATTCTTTAGTTTAATCCAGACTGGACCACTGTAATGCACTTTACTTGGGGCTACCCTTGAAGAGTGTTCAGAAGCTGCAGCTAGTTAAGAACTTTGCAGCTAGACTGCTGGTTGAGGCCAGCTACTGGGAGCATGTGACCCCAATCTTACAGCAATTACACTGGCTACTGCTCCACTCCCAAGCCCAATTCAAGGTATCGGTTTTGTCCTTTAAAACCTTATGTAGCTTGGGACTCGGTTATCTAAAGGACCCTCTTCTCCCATAGGTTCCTGCCCGGGAGTTAAGATCATAGGGAGAGGCCCTCCTGACTGTCCCACCAATTAAAGACACTTGTTTGGGCAGGTGCCCCAGAGAGTACCTTTTCTGTGGGAGCCTCACAGTTGTGGCCCATGGGACGAACTTCCCAGGGAGGGGTTCCCCTCCTTATCGATCTCTAGGAAGCAGTTGAAGACAGTTTCATTAAGGACTGCATTTTCTTAAGGTTAGTAGTGGACCAAAATAGTTTTCTTAAAATTTTGGTTTTACGTTTTTAATGTGTTCTATCTATGTTTGTAAGCTGCTTTTAGCTCCCTAAGGAATAAAGGAGGTTAATAAGTTCTAAATAAATAAGCAGAATATCAAAAGCTTTACTAAAATCCAAATAGACCACACTTACAGAATTCTCCTGATTCACTAAACTAGTAACTCTATTAAAAAAAGAGAGATCAGATTGGTCTGACATGTATTATGGCTAAGAAATCCATGCTGAGATTTGACAACCACACAATTTCTTTCCAAATATTCACAAACAGACCCCCCTAATAATATGATCTAAACTCTTTCCTGGAGTGGACGTCAAACTAACCAGCAGATAACTTCCTGGGTCCTCTTCCCCCCCCCTTAAAAAAAACAACACAGGGACAGCCTTAGCCTCTTTTCAGTTCCTTGGTACCTCCCCCCACCCACCCCCCGTCCCCCACCATTTTTGAAAAATTAAAGAGAGAGGTTCTGAGATGACAACCCCACAGCTCCTTCAACACCCTTGGATGAAATTCATCAGGTCTCAGGGACTTTTAGGGATTTAAAGCAATCAGGCTCCCAGACCACACCCCTACTTTTACAAACTGAAATTCCTCTACTCAGTTATTCCCACCCTCCCCATTGTATGCTAGTTCCTCTACAGGGGGGAAAAATGAAACAAAATAAGAATCTTAAAGCTCAGCTTCTCTGTCTTGCCAGGCCTTCTGGGACCTCTGAGCAGGCTGCTCCTTTAAACTTACATCTCCACATTAATCTTAATTGTATGCTTATAAGGCATTTTAGTTTATCCACCGTAAACTGCTCAAAGGGTCTTTGGATGCAAAAACAGCCGTCTACTCAATTACAGAAAAACCAAGCACCCTTTACTGCTTCAGAGCATGTCTCTGTCTGCTTGGCTGGGCCTGTGTGTCGCTAGATTCAGTCTCAGCAGAGCTTCCCCCTGCCTGTGGCATGGCACGCTCCATTTACATGGCATGAGGAAACCGAAGCTGTGTTAGCACAAGCCTCTACAGCACCCTGAGCTGGGCTCAGCTGTGCCACTCCCCAAACTGCCATGAGTAAGCCTCTGTTTTCTCTGGCGCCCTGCCCCAAGCTCCTCTCAGCCTCATGAGAGCCAGTTTGGTGTAGTAGTAGTTAAGAGTGGTGAACTCTAATCTGGGAGAACCGGGTTTGATTTCCCCACTCCTCCTCCACTTGCACCTGGCTGGATGACCTTGGGTCACTCACAGTTCTCTCAGAACTCTCTCAGCCCCACCCACCTCCCAGGGTGTCTGTCTGTTGTGGGGAGAGGAAGGGAAAGGAGTCTGTAAGCCGCTCTGAGACTCCTTTGGGTACTGAAGAGCGGGTTATAAAAAACGACTCTTCTTCTTTTTTTAATGCCCAAGGAAATTGAGGGGTGCCTGCCCTGAACTCACAGCACTCCAGGAGAGCAGTATCCTAAATTCTGAGCAGACCCTCCCCTCTCCGCTCTATTAGCAACACTCTTGCCCAATTACAGACTGAGAAATAATTTAGAAAGAACACTTCCATAAGTTATGAATACACTTTGTACAATACAAAAGGCTGATCTTGCTACAGTGTCAGGGCTAAAGTGCATAAGAACATAAGATAAGCCAGTGTTGGATGAGGCCAAAGGCCCATCCAGTCCAACACTCTATGTCACACAGTGGCCAAAAATACCAGGGGCCATCAGGAGGTCCAGCAGTGCGGCCAGGACACTAGAAGCCCCTCCCACTGTTGACCCCCCCCAAGCTCCAAGAATACAGAGCATCCCTTGCCCCATCCTGAGAGTTCCTACCTATACCTCGTGGCTGATAGCCACTGATGGACCTCTGCTCCATAAGCCAGTGTTGGATGAGGCCAAAGGCCCATCCAGTCCAACACTCTATGTCACACAGTGGCCAAAAATACCAGGGGCCATCAGGAGGTCCAGCAGTGCGGCCAGGACACTAGAAGCCCCTCCCACTGTTGACCCCCCCAAGCACCAAGAATACAGAGCATCCCTTGCCCCATCCTGAGAGTTCCTACCTATACCTCGTGGCTGATAGCCACTGATGGACCTCTGCTCCATATGCTTATGAATAAGAACATAAGAGAAGCCAATGCTGGATCAGGCCAATGGCCCATCCAGTCCAACACTCTGTGTCACACAGTGGCCAAAAACACCAGGTGCCATCAGGAGGTCCACCAGTGGGGCCAGGACACTAGAAGCCCTCCCACTGTTGCCCCCCAAGCACCAAAAATATAGAGCATCACTTGCCCCAGACTGAGAGTTCCTGTCTATACCTTGTGGCTAATAGCCACTGATGGACTTCTGCTCCATATGCTTATCTAATCCCCTCTTGAAGCCATCCATGCTTGTAGCCGCCACCACCTCCTGTGGCAGTGAATTCCATGTGTTAATCACTCTCTGGGCAAAGAAGTACTTCCTTTTATCTGTTCTAACCCAACTGCTCAGCAATTTCATTGACTGCCCATGAATTCTTGTATTGTGCGAAAGGGAGAAAAGTACTTTCTTTGTGCCTCTGGTGAGGTGCTGCCTTAAATAGAAGCCTCCCCCAGCAGAGGGTGTGGTCATCAGCTATTCAAATTCACCCAGGCACTCACAGTCAGACAATGACCCTTTCTTACCCTATATCAAGCAGCCAGGACTCTGCAACAACTCAAAACACACCCACACACCCAAACACAGTCCCCCCCGACAGTACCCTCAGCTAAACCACCTCAGCTGAAAGCAAATAAAAAGCACTCACTCCTCTAGCAGCTCTGTCTCCTGCTGCTTCTCAGAGCTCAACTGGATTTGTTAAGTTAGAATAGAATAATAGCCTAACAAAACCTGATGTAATAACCTACAAGAAGTCAGCTTTTTTCATCATAGCCTGCCTAGAAATGGCCTGAAAGATGAAGTCTTGTTGGATTCCCATCTCCTGCTGGAGAAACAGGTGACAACAGCAAAAAAGGCTTTTTCCAGGTACCCAGTCGGATGATGCTGGCCCATGCTTCAGTTAGCTTGAGACCAGGTTACTATAATACGCTCTACACAGAGTTGCCTTTGAAGGCTATTTGCAAATGTCAGCTGGTGCAAAATGCAGTTGTCTACTTGTTATCAGAATCCAGCCATCAACACCATGAGTTGGATCCCATCCAAAATGTTCATGCATGGAAGGACATTATTTTACCAAAGTGTGACTTTCCCACTGCCCCCTGCAGCCTGGACTGCCCCTCCCCAGCTCCTGGGGAATGGGGGACCTGCCAGGAGACGACCTGCTGTGGGAGGAAAAAATAATTGAAAATAATCTCCTCCTTGCACGCACAGATTTCTTGACAGGATCCACCCTCATGTCTCTCTGGCAGAGGTCCCTTTACCAGCTGCCTGTTTGTTTCCATGCTCAGTTCAAGATGCTGCTGCTGCTTCCCTGTAAAGCTCTTCATGGCCTGCCTGGGGTCCACCTGTTTGAAACATCTGAAGGTATTTCATATTTTTGTGTGCTTGTTCTCTGGTTGTCCTTTTTTGTCAGGAGATGGGTGAGTTTATAGCTAAAACAAAGACGTCTGAATGTTTTCAGACTGCTTTGATCTCATCCAGTCTCAGGCCTCACAGCTTCCTGTCCTGTTCCTCTGTGGCTGGCTACACAGGGATTCTTTGTTCTCTAGGAAATGTCTGCCAGAAACTCTCTCTAAGCTGTTTTGCACAATGCCCACATCCCCTCTCTACCATGGCAAGCATCCATCTAGGTCAATTCACTAAACATGGCAATGCAAGACATGCCCTCCCTCTTTAGAATGTGGCTTCAGATCGCAAACAGTTTACTCAAAGTTAGTTGCGGTAGATTTTCCGGGTTGTGTGGCCGTGGTCTTGGGATTGTAGAACCTGACATTTCGCCAGTAACTGTGACTGGCATCCTCAGAGGTATAACACAGAAAGATGGAGGACTCTCTGTGTCAAGGATCCATCTTTCTGTGTTATACCCCTGAGGATGCCAGTCACAGTTATTGGCGAAACGTCAGGTTCTACAATGGCAAGACCACGGCCATGCAACCCAGAAAATCTACAGCAACGAATGAACTCCTGCCGTGAAAGCCTTCGACAACATAGTTTACCAAAAGGCTTTAGAGCCAGGGTCGATCCCTGCCCTAGTCACTGAAGGATGAGTTCCAGGTATCCGTCCCTTCTCTTTGTTCCCTCTGGCTTTCTGCTCCTGTATGATCTTTTTGCCATATTCCCTTGCTGCAGTCCTCCTCCAAGACCACAGGCAAAGAGCTGCAGACACAGAGGCACAACCCACCCACTTAGCAGCAGACAATTCAGGCACTCCAGCATCCTTGCCGGCTCACGCACAACTGCACTGGAGAGAACTCAAGAATGATGTCCAAGACCAAACAGTTTGGTTCCATGCGAGGGGTTCAACTTCCATGAACAGGAACTGAGTACCTTCAGGATCTACCTACATATACATTCCATTACAGGTCAGCCACAAGAGACTTCCCTTCAAGGAATGCTATCTAAAATTACACCCACCTGTTTTAAGTAGGAAAATATTGCAGAAAATAATGAAGATGACATTGATGCAAGCAAGCTTCATATTTTGTTCAGGAAGGCTGTGGATCTGTATGCTTCCCTCGAGTTCTTTTCCTGAAAGGCAAGAATCCTTGCAGAAATGCCTCCTGAAGAAGAGATCCTTGGACTGTAGTGCAGAGTCCTTTTGAGACTGCTGACAAGGAAAGAACCCACGTTCCTTTGCAATCCCAGGCACGCCTCTCACTAGCCCAAATGACAGCAGACCTGGGCAGAGATGATGCAACTGCATTTCATGCTTCTGGTTGTGGAAGAGAGGACGCTGTTTTTCTTCCTGAAAGAGGACTTTGCCTTAGAAGTAGGAATCCTTCCTCCTTCTGGTAGACACCAAAGATTTATTGCCACATTGTATTTTAGACAAACTACAACAAACATACCAAATAAGAACGATTATTGAAACAAAATGAAATATTGGAAGGTAGTGGAAGGGACTATTTGTCCCATAGCTATGTATTCCATCCTGAGGCCTCTATTTGAGCAGGTAGGGGATTATACAGGACCTTAGAATTGTCAGGTTGACTGGTGCCACGGGGGTGGGGGGTGGGAATCATTTAGTCCAGCCTCCTGGGGTACAGGTCATCCATAATTACGGTATCCCTGAAACATCGATGTGCAGTCACAAGGCTGAAGCTGGTTCCCAGTTTCTTATTTTGCAGTTCTTATTACCTTATTCACAAATCCAACCAAAATATTGATAATAATTTTTTTAAAACTCTGGACTTGACATAGCCTAGTTCCTGGTCCAAAGTCTGTTCCTGGCACCAAGAACTTCTGTTGGGGTTTTCCACAGGAAGCCTCTTATTACATTTAACTGAACCTGCCCTGCAGTACATGGATAAAAAAGGCTGGACACTGAGGACAGGTACACAGTGGTGGGATGTTTGTACAAATTTGAGTTAAGTCACATGTTCACATAAAAATCCAAATATGGGAAATACAAGGGAGGAGAATCTTTAAAAATTTTAAATGCTCAACTTACAGAGGTGGGGAAACCCCTCAGATCCTGCGGTACTAAATCATGAGATCTTGCCTGCCATTCTGAGGGTGGCTAAGTAGCCTCCCAAGCAGCCAAAGTCAGCAGGAGCATCCAGAAGTCACTGCTGATAAGTGCACCAGGAAGAGGAGCCTCTGCAGTTGATGGGGGGAGGGAACCAAGAAGGCACTGGTGGTAGAGGCAGTGGGAAGGGTGGCACATGCCCTGCCACAGGGTGGGCCAGGCAGGAGAAGGAAGAGGCACCACCGTAGCAAATGAGGCTGTGAAGGAATGGACGCACAGGGCCCTCCTGTTCCAGCAGGTTGGTCCCTGGAGGTCAGAAAACCCCACAGCCATCCCAAGTCTCTACCTAGCAATGCTGCCCCTTGTCCTCATTCCTGAGAGTGCTCGAACAAAGTGGGTTGCTTCCACTAAAAGGAGTGGTAACTTCTCTTTCTAAATGGAGTAGCACCGTTAGCACTCTGTACTTGCACTGGTTGTTAGAGTCTGCCCAATTGCTGCTCCTGCCTGTTTCTTTAGCTTAAGAAGGCTTAGAGGGGACACGATTGCAGTCTTCAAGTATCTGAAGGGCTGTCATGTAGAAGATGGAGCAGATCTATTCTCTCTTGCTCCGGATTGCAAGACTAGATCTAATGGGTGGAAATTACAAGGGAGTCGTTACCGGCTAAATATCAGGAGAAACTTCCTGACTGTAAGAGTGGTGGTTGAGCAGTGGAACAGGCTGCCTCGGGAGGTAGTGGGTGCTCCTTCGCTGGATGTTTTCAGGCGGAGGCTGGACAACCATCTTTTGGGTATGTTGTAGGGCTATCTTTCGGCTATGCTCCTGCAGAGTGCAGGGGATTGGACTAGATGACCTGCAAGGTCCCTCCCAACTCTAACATTCTATGATCCTATGATTCTAAGCTACCACAGGGGAGCCCTATCACAGCATTGTAAATTCAAGCTATCCTACTCTAGGCATGTCAAGCTTACCCATTACCCTTCCCTGCTGCCACATTTCAGGCAGCAAGACAGTACTGGTGTTGTGTATACAGCCTGACAAAGCTGGGCATGCCCGGGCTTGCCCAAAGACCTAAACCCCAAGCTTCATGCGAAAGACAATGGGCCAGTCGGATCCTAGCCAGGCCCAATGAAAAGGCTAGGTCCCAAGCCATGAGGCCAATAGGTCTCTCGGTTACTGTAAATAGCCTATCGGGAGTGGGGGGGTGTTCTGGTAGTGGGTTTCTGAAGGAATATAAGCTGGCCTGTGAGCCGGCCAAGGTGTCTTGTTCCTGACTAATAAAAGGTATGCTTAGCTGAAATCACTCTCCGTATGCATACTTTTCACTGGCGACGAAGGTGGGATCTTCACTCCCATGAACAAAGACTCGGAAGCCGATCCGAGCACCGCATTGAGCCCCGAAGTCGAGACCACTACGAGCCGCTCCGCTTCGCGCCCTGGTTCTTTGGCAGCTGCTCACTGCTCTGCTCCTGGCTCCGTAACTCACCCTGCTGACCCAGAGAGCAGCAGCACTTCTCATGATGTGCCAACTGCCACCGCCGTTCCTGAGCCACCCCACCATGTGGACACCGCACAATGGCGACTGCATCAGAGAGCCTCCAACCTTTTGATATCTCCCAACCCTCGCACTGGGAGACCTGGCTGGACACGCTCGAGAGCCACTTCACCATCCACAAGGTGGCAGATCAGGAGATGAAAAAGGCGTACCTACTGCGCCACTGTGGGATGCAGACACATCTCCTGCTTAAGGACTTGATTTCGCCCAAACTGACCAAAGACAAGTCGTACAGCTCTTTGGTCAAGGCCCTGACCGACCATCTGGCTCCCAAACCTACAAAGTTTGTGGAGTGGTTAGACTTTTTCGTGAGGGTCCAGGGCCCCAACGAGACCACCTCAGATTTCCGGGTGGCTCTGCGAAGGGGGGGTGACCCGATGCTCCTTCGCCAACCTTAACGAAACTCTCCTCAACCAGTTCCTTGTAGGACTCAGAGAGCTGAAGCTTCAGAGGAAACTGGTAAGCCAGGATGACCTGGACCTGGAGAAGGCAGTACGGGAGGCCTCGTCATACGAACAGGCACGCCAAGACCACCGCGCCAAGGTGGCCCACCACACCCAAGTGACTGTCGGCTCCGACGCCTTGGAGGAGAATGGGGTTCTACAGGTCCGCCAGCGGCCCGCATCCTCTAAACCAGTCAAGGCTTCGACCCCATCGGCTACGTGCGCCAGCTGTGGGGAGAGCCACGAGCGCAGTTCGTGCCGTTTTCGGAACACGGTCTACCGCACCTGCAGAAAATCGGGACACATCGCCAGGGCCTGCCGCGCCAAGGGACCCCGTCCAAAATCGGCAGCGCATCAGACCTCGCCGGAGCAGCCCATCGACCTTCATTCCATGTCGGCCCAATTCCCGCGCAACCAGGTCTGTAACTTGCCCCCCGACGGCCCCAATAAACTGCATGTCACGGTTCTGATAGAGGGGTCCCCCTGCAGCATGGAGATTGATACTGAGTCAACTTATTCCATCATCTCGGCAGATACTCTCCGCGCGCTGTGTCCCTGGGGGGCCCTCCCTTACGGAAGTAATGGGGTTTTCGGTTACGGGACTTCAACAAAAACCCCGTGGCGGTGTGGGGCTGGGGCAAGTTCAGGGTGCAGTTCCAAGACTTTAAGGGCACCCTAGACCTACTGGTGGTGGACAGGCCCCTCGCCAGCCTGCTGGGACTCTCCTGGTTCAAGGCCCTGGGACTCTCGGTGAAAGGAATCCACCAGGTCGGGATGCAGGATTTTGGCTCGGTGTGCGCAGAATTTCCCCGTATTTTCGATGGCACACTGGGACGGTTCATTGCCCCCCCCCCATCTCCCTGGACCTAGACCCCGCGGAACGGCCCATCCGCATTAAGGCTCGGCTGCCGCCAATTGCAATGAAGCCGAAGATCAAGGCAGAGCTCGATCGCCTGGTGGAACAAGGAGTCCTAGAACCAGACACGTCGGTCCGGTGGGAGACCCCCATAGTCACCCCTGTAAAACCGAACGGGGAAGTATGCATTTGTGCGGATTACAAATGCACCCTGAACAAAGCCCTGCAGGCACACGCATACCCCGTGCCTGTAGTGAGCCATGTGCTAATGGCTTTAGCGGGGGGCCGGGTGTTTGGCAAATTGGACTTAGCCCAGGCGTACCAACAGTTGCCGGTTGATGCCGCCATGGCCGAGGCTCAGACTATTGTGACACACAAGGGGGCGTTCAAGGTGCACTGCCTCCAGTTCGTGGTCTCGGTCATGCCAGGGATTTTTCAATCGTTTATCCTCAAAGGGATCCCCAGAGTCCAGCCGTTTCTAGACGACGTGTTGATCGCCGCCCTGGATCACTCGTCTTTCACCGACCGGCTACGAGCAGTACTGCAGCGCTTCGACATGGCGGGCCTCAAGGTCAAGCGGGAGAAGTGCCTGCTCGGTGTCCCTCACGTGGAATTCCTGGGGTTCGCGGTCAATGCTTCCGGCCTCCACCCCTCCACGGACAAGGTGAGGGCCATCTCACACGCTCCGCTCCCAAAATCTAAATCGGAACTGCAGGCATTCCT
>NW_015176064.1:5753-22095 GCF_001447785.1 Gekko japonicus | reverse complement strand
TTCCTGGGGCTAGTAACCTTTTACCACTCCTTTTTGCCCCTCAAAGCTGCAGTTGCTGAGCCACTCCAACACCTCCTGGACAAGTTGGCACCGTGGGTCTGGGGCCCGCCACAAGCTGTGGCGTTCCAAGTGGTCAAGTACCTCCTTGTGTTGAATTCGGTCCTTGCGCATTTCAACGAGGGCCTTCCCGTGGTGCTGGCTTGCGACGCTTCGCCATACGGGGCTGGGGCGGTTCTGGGCCATAGGCTGCCAGATGGATGAGAGGTCCTGGTAGCCTACTACTCGTGGACCTTGTCGGCGGCGGAGCGCAACTACGTGCAAATCGATAAAGAGGCTTTGGCAATTGTAGCGGGGGTGAAAAATTTTCACCACTACCTGTATGGGCGCCCATTCACGGTCCTCACGGACCATAAGCCACTGTTGGGTCTCCTAGCCCCCGACTGCCAAACCCCACAGATGATCTTACCCCGGGTGCTGCGATGGTCCATCTTCCTCGCGGGGTATTCTTACACCCTCGTCCATCGCCCAGGAAAGGTGATGGGTCACGCCGACACCCTGAGCCGCCTTCCGCTGCTCGCCTGCGATTCAAACCCAGCTCCCGCGCTCCAGGTAGCAATGCTGGTCCCTCCCGGAGGCACCTGTCCATGTTACAGAGGTGGCCCGCTGAACCTCCAAGGACAAACTTCTCTGTCGCGTCTTTGACTGGGTGGTGAGGGGGTGGCCGGTGGCAAAAGGGGACCCCGACGTCGCACCCTTCGCGGCCCGAAAAGATGAACTGTCGGCCCACAAGGGCTGTATACTGTGGGGAAGCTGGGTGGTTATCCCCAAACCACTAAAGGAACGGGTCCTCACCGCCCTTCATGAAACGCACCCGGGGGTCGTGCGCAAGAAAGCCCTGGCCAGGAGCTAAGTTTGGTGGCCAGGGCTAGACAAAGACATTGAGGAGGTAGTAAAAAGGTGCCAGCCATGCCAGAGCTCACAGCCGGAGCCTTGAGCCCCCAAAAGGGCCTGGGAATCCTCGCACCGTCCCTGGTCACGATTGCACCTGGACTTTGCGGGACCTTTCCAGGGCCAGCTTTTCTTTCTGTTGGTAGACTCATACAGTAAGTGGCTGGAGGTGGTCCCGGTCTCCTCTACATCCTCCAAAGCGGCCATCCGTGCTATGTGGTGGATCTTCAGTGCCCAGGGAATTCCTGACACGCTCATCACAGTCAATGGGACAGCATTCACCTCCGCAGAATTTCAAGACTTCACGAGATACCTTATATTGTATTATATATGTTAAAAACAATTTAAAAAATTAAATTAAAAAAAAGACTTCACGAGGTACTACGGAATCTGCCAAGTCCGGTCAGCCCCGTTCCACCCCGCGACCAATGGCTAGGTGGAACGCATGGTCCGCACAACCAAGGATGCCCTCCGCCGCATGGACTCGTCGGACTGGGACTACAAACTGGCGTATTTTCTGTTTGGCCAGCAGACGACACCCCACACCACCACGGGGCACAGTCTGGCAGAACTACTCCTGGGCCACCGCCTGGCGACCCGGCTGGACCGGCTGCACCCCGATCGGGCATCACCAGAGGCCCCAAGCACGGAGACGCACGAGGCCGCCAGGGGCTTCTTCCTGGAAGATCCTGTGTATGCGCAGAACTTTTTTTCCTTTTATTAAATATAATACTGATAGACAACATATTAAACAGTCAAGATACAAATTTACTACGTTACAAACATTGTAACTATAACTCAATCAGGTAGGTTTTATAATACTAAACATCAAGTTGCACATTTTCCCAGAATAAGCTAATGAGTCTTAAACTTTACGTGGAGATAAACAGTTATCAAATCAAGCGAAATGCAGCCAATCAATGTATGTTGGATTAGATGGAAGAAGCTCTTTTTTAGTCATATATTGTACATAGCAGAACCACGTACTGACGAACTTAGAATGTGAAGTGGTGGGGTTGCAATTTTTATCAGTGACAGATTGTGCAATACGGTCCATGATAAAATGCTCCCAAGTTTTTTCTCTCCATTGAGCGATAGTTGGCAATTCCGGAGCCTTCCATTTGGAAGCGATAGCTAATCTGGCCGTGGCAAGAAGCGTTGATGTAAGATTTGAGATTTCTATATTAGGATGAGTATCATCCACTAAGTGAAGGAGGAGTATTGTGGGGTCCAAGGGCAGTCTCTGTGATGTGATCTGAAATATTTCTTCCACAATATCTTCCCAGAAGGATTGAATCTTGGGACAAGACCACCAGCAATGTAAAAAATCACTGTGTTCTCCACATCCCTTCCAGCAAAGTGGGCTGTAGGTAGAGTGCATGTGGTGAAGTCTTTTAGGCGATAGGTACCATCTTGTGTGTGTTTTAAAAAATTGTAGTCGGATAGAAAATATATTTGATTTGCAAGCTGCTGAATCCCAAATGTTTAACCATTGTTCATCTGTCAAGTTTTTCTGTAAATCTTTGTTCCATGCCTTCCTATTTGTCTCTATATGAATCTTCCCAGCCTCCATTAGCGATTTATATATGATGGAAAGGAGACCTTTCTTGCGATCCGCAAAAATTATCAGGATTCGTTCGAAACTGGTTTTAGGTCTTGAAAAGACTTTCTTATCCGATGCCCATTCAATCAGACTCTTCAGTTGGTAGTATTTTAACCATGAAACCGTTTTTTGAAATTTATCTTCGAAGTGAGCTTTCGGAAGGAGAGTGCCTTTTGGAGCAAGATCAAGTAGCTTAGTGAATCCTCCCTCTATCCAGTCTGCATATGCGTCCGTGTCCATACCTGGTGGGAACCAAGCTTGTTTGGTGAAAACCGATAGAGGAGAAACTTCCGGAGCCAGAGATTACCTACATCTGTCCCAAATTCTTAGAGTTGATTCTAAAAAGATGTTTTGTTGTATGGATTCTGGTCTGTTCTTTTTATCCATCCAGATTATTTCCGGTAGGGAGTATGGGAATATACTAGATTGTTCAATCGTGATCCATCCAATGTTCGAGTTGTGTTGGAGCATCGCCGGGACCTGAGAAAGGATAGCCGCTTTATGGTATAGGTGTAATGATGGTATACCTAGACCACCTAGATGTGCAGGTTTTGCGAGATGACGCTGACATATTCGTGACTTCGTGGAGTTCCAAAGGAAGTTGGTTAGTGTACGTTGCCAGTCCGCCAGATTTTTCTCATCTATAACGATGGGGAGCGCCCGGAATAAAAACAGAAAACAAGGGAAAATAAAGCTTTGAATCAATTGGAGCCTGTCGGCGAGTGCTAATTGTAATTCATTCCACCCCCTGATTTTCTCTTTGATTTCTTTATGTAGAGTGTTGAAATTGCAGTCCAAGAGAGTAGTCAACTGTAAGGGTATATGTATTCCCAGATGCTTCCAACTCTTCGTGATCCACCTGTAATTGTAACTCTGTCGAATGATCTCTTTTGTCTCGGGGGAAAGGTTGATGGGATATATTTCCGATTTGTTTTCGTTTAGATGCAGGCCTGAAATATCGCCGAAGTCCTTGATATCGCTAACAATCGCTGGGATGGATGCTTCTGGATCTTCAATATAAAGAGTCATATCGTCTGCATACATGGTGAGTTTGTGTTCTGAATTTCCGATATTAAGGCCTTTGAACTTTTGATTGTGTCGAAGACGTTCTGCCAGTGGCTCTATGGCTAAGGCAAAGATGAGGGGTGAGAGCGGGCATCCTTGTCGCGTTCCTTTAGTAGGGGTAAAATATGTCGAATTGTGTCCATTAACTCTCACTCTGGATTTTGGATGCTTATATATTGCGTTCAGCACTTGGAGAAAGTGATTTCCGAATCCGATATTTCTGAGGAGTAACATGAGGTAATTAATTTCAACCGAATCGAAAGCCTTTTCAAAGTCCAGTGCCAGGACTATTGACTCCGTTTTGGACTTTTTACCGTTCATGATTACGTTAATGGAACGTCTGATATTATCTGTTATTTGTCTCCCCGGAATGAAGCCCGTTTGATCTGAGTGTATTAGATCTGTGATAACTACTTTCAGGCGATTAGCAAGTATTGTGGAAAATATTTTTGCATCATTATTAATGAGAGCTATTGGTCTGAAAGATGCGGGATCAGTCATATCTCTTCCTTTCTTGGGAATCACAACTATTGAGGATTCAGACCATGAGGGTGGTAGATCTTTGCCAAGCAGTGCCGCATTGCAGATTTCTAAGAGGGGGTCTACAATTGTTGATTGAAGAGATTTGTATAGCTCCGCTGGCAGCCCATCAATCCCTGGAGCCTTATTTCGTTTTGCCTGACGGATGGCTGTCACCACTTCTTTCTGCGTGATCCGGCTATCTAGCATCTCTCTTTGCGCAGGCGATAGGGAGTTGAGAGATGGGACGGTAGTCAGGAAGTTTACAATGTTTTCCGATGACGGAAGCGAGGTTGTGTAGAGCTTTTTGTAGAACTCCGCGAAGGTGTTTGCTATGTCCCTTGATGATGTGAGAGGGATTCCATTTTCTGATTTTATTGAGCTAATAACTGAGTTTTTCTTTTTGTCTTTGACCCTCCAGGCCAGCATTCTCATATTTTTAGCCGACTTCTGCCAAAAATTTTGTTTCAGTATCAGGAGGTTTTTTGGAATAGTTTTAGTTTCTAGAGTTTCTAAAACTTTTCGTTCTGCTTGAAGTTTTGAGTAAATCTGCTTTCGGCCTGTCCTCTTGTATTCTTGTTCCAGAGAAGTGATGTTAGTCAAAGTTGCCAATTTTAATTTTTGTGTTTCCCTTCTCAGGTGTATGACTTCTGAAATTATGACTCCCCGTAGAACTGCTTTCAAAGCGTCCCATTGAAGCGCTGGATCAGTCTCCGTTCCCTTATGTATCGTCAGGAAATTTTTGACTTCCGTGTTTAAGCGTGTTATGGTCGTTTCCCTTAATAAAATAGATGTATCTAAAGACCATTGTTTGTCTATTGTGTCTGCTGCTGTATCTGAGATTTGACAACTCAACCATGCATGGTCTGTTAGATGTCTAGGACCTATATCTGTTGACTGAATACTTTGCTGTAAAGATGTAGAAACTAAAATATAATCGATCCTCGTGTGCACTTTATGTGTTGCCGAATAGAAGGAGTAGTCCCGTTCTGCAGGGTGCTGTAGTCTCCAAGCATCGATGAATTTAAAAGATTTGAAAAGAGTCGACAATTTCGTAGGCTTCATTCCTGTGTGTAGGTTGTCCTTGTAGTTTGACCGGTCCCAGACTGCATCAGCCACATAGTTGAGGTCGCCGCCTACCACTGTATGCCCCTCCTGGAAAAGCTCCAATTTATGAAAGACATTGTTTAAAAAGGCTATTTGTGCGTCGTTTGGAGAATATATAGAAGCGAAGGTCCAGAATTGTCCTTCAATGGAGCCTTTAATAAATACAAAGCGACCATCCGGATCGTTGAGTTGATCTTTTAGTACGAAATTTACTTTCTTAGCAAGCAGAATGGCTACTCCCCTTGACTTCGTAGATCCTGGAGCCATATATTGTTGAGGAAATGTAGGTGATTTAACAATGGGGTGATTATTAGAGCGTAGGTGAGTCTCCTGCAGAAAGAGTATTGCCGGATTAACTTGTCTTATATGTTGTGCCACGCGTTTCTTTTTGATCATATTATTCATACCATTAATGTTCACTGAACATATCTTAAGAGAAGACATTCTTACAGTGAGACCCGACTGAATAAAAATTAGTTGAAATTAATTGGAGCGTGTGGTCTATTTATCCGCTTTTAACTTGTAGATAGTTGCTATATGATATGAATAGTATTACAATGCAAATTAATTTAGTGCTTTAGAGGTGTGTGTTTACAATGAGATAATTAATTTAGAGTACTTTTCTGGGAAAATGTGCAATATATCAATCAGAACAGTCAGTATAAAAGACAATTAATTATATGCGTAAAATTAATCAATTAACTTTTGAGCTGTGTTCTCAATCAAAGTGCGTTTAAAACTTGTCCCCCCTCCCTATCCCCCTCCCCCGCAAATAAGTATAACAGATTCAATATTTTTTTTAAAAAAACAACAACTGGCTTTTCTCCCCTCACAACACACAGACAGTTTATATCAAGTGATATACTATATACAATTTTCAGTGAAATATGAATTAATCAGGAACAATAAGTAAGCAAGAAAATAGGAACGTCAGGATTAACCCCCCTTCCTTATAAGATACGTAATATCAATAGGCTCTGTATGTTAACGTTGTGATTTGAATGTGCTCTACTGAGTCAAAGTCTTACGTGAGTTCCGTAGTCAAGTTATAGCTTATAGTCTTGTATCCACTGACTAAGAAGGAAGACGCAGTCGCAGCTTGTACCCACGTGAACTCCGCAAAGTCCGCAGATAGCGTTCAATAGAGAGAGCCTGCTTATATAGGAAGACTGTTGTTATTGGTGTTACGAAAAGAGCGTACCAATACGCGAAAAACTTAGCGCCAAAACCAGAAGTAGAGATAATGAGTAGGAAAGAAACTAAGGAAGAACAAAACTAAAACACCAAGAACCAAGACTGCGAATCGATCGGGGACTGACTCTTGTTTTGAAAGTCACAAGAACCCCCGACGATTTCTCCTGTCTTTCCCCCCCCTCCTTTTCTCTTGAGGCAAAACCCGAACCCCCCCTCCCCCCTTCCGTATAAAAACGATATTAACAGTCACAGACCACCTTAAACATTATACCATGCTTTCGAGGTAGCAAAAAAAACATTATAAGCCACAGGTATAACTTTAACATGCACCTCTACAGTTCTACAGTCCCCCCCCCTCTCCGGTTCGTTTAAGATTTTCTCTTCCCTCGGTGCCGATCCCGGGACGCTATCTCCGGAGTCCGATGATTTGTGTCTACGCTTAGGGTTTCTTTCATTTGTGTCCATCGGCTCCGTGATCTTTAGGGCCTCCAGTAGGATTCTCCCCGATTCTTCGTCTGTCGCGTATAAAGAGGAGCCTCTATGTGAAACTTGAAGCCTGCCCGACGCCATCCACCGGTATCTGATGTTGGATTGTTGTAGACGTGATGTGGTTGTTTTAAGAGCTTTTCGTATTTTTAATGCATCTTGGGGGATATCTGGGAAGACGTGTATCTGAATGTCTCTGTAGAGTAAGTAGCCTTTGTTCATTGCTTCTTTTAATATGCTCTGCCGAGTTCTGCCATCTGCAAATTGTACAAGAATATCCCTCGGCCCTTTTCTTTTTGGGTTGTTTGGGGCACCCAGGCGGTAAGCCTTGCGAATCTCCGGCCGATCTTCCGCGCCTAGATGAAAAGCTTTAGCGAGCCACGACCCCATAAAGAGATTTAAATCAGCTTTTCCTTCCTCCCCCTCCGGGACCCCGCGGAATTTTAGATTTGGGAGTCGCATTTGCGTTTCCAGAGTAAGAATTCGTTCGTTGTGATTTATTTCCCGCGCTTTTATTTCATTCACCTCTTTCTTGAGGGAGGAAGATATATTTAAAGCCGTTTCTGCCGTGCTGGCTGTTCTAGCAAGCGCCGCTTGAATGTCAGTTAGTTTTGCTGACAGTCTAATTTCCATATTTTCTAGTAGAGTAGGGAGGTCTATCGGATCTTCTGTATAGCCTGAGGCTGAGGCCCGGGGCTGTGATTTAGCAGCCGCCATTTTAAGAGACAGTTCTCCCGCAATCTCAGTGTTCATCTTGCTTTTTTTCGGTTTAAAAATTTTTTTGGATGCCGCTTTAGTGGTCGTCTTAGAAGATATTGTTTTAGAAGCAGTATTCTTACCCATTCCTTGAGGAATACTCGATCTTTTGGTCTGTGGTGTATGAAGTGAAGGAGGGAGAGACGGAGCCCTCGAATTAAGCGACCGCCACCATGCTCAGCGTCGCCACGCCCCCCGTATGCGCAGAACTACGCCCGAGGCCCCCCATGGATTCTGGCTCCAGTCATCCAAGTTATGGGCCCCCGATCGTATGAGGTCTCGTGTGAGGATGGCCAAGTGCTACACCGACACATAGACCAGCTACGCCGCAGGACGCTGCCCTTCGACCCTGAGGACTCGGATCTGGCTGAGGCTCCGGAACCCAAGCAAGGGGCCCCACTATTGGTGACTGAACCACATCCGACCCCTGAGGTCGACCCTCGGACTTCACCCGCGAGGGAACCCGAGAACCCTCCTCCAGAGGCGCCATAAACACCGGCACCGCCACACCCAGCAACATTCCCAGTCCGCGCGCCACCAAGGGCTCCGTCGTCCCGGAACCACGCCACTCGACCTGCACCCGGAAACCACCCGCCTACTTGGAGGATTTTGTCTGTGGGTGCATTGTGAACCAAGGGGGGAGGGCTGTTGTGTATACAGCCTGACGAAGCCGGGCATGCCTGGGCTTGTCCAAAGACCTAAACCCCAAGCTTCATGCAAAAGACAATGGGCCAGTAGGATCCTAGCCAGGCCCAATGAAAAGGCTAGGTCCCCAGCCGGGTGGTCAATAGATCTCTCGGTTACTGTAAATAGCCTATCAGGAGTGGGGTGTGTGTTCTGGTGGTGGGTTTCTGAAGGAATATAAGCCGGCCTGCGAGCCGGCCAAGGTGTCTTGTTCCTGACTAATAAAAGGTATGCTTAGCTGAAATCACTCTCCGTATGCATACTTTTCAACTGGCCTGCTGTGTTTCCAGAGATCATGCTTAGAATATTTAAAAGAGAGCCAGTTTGGTGTAGTAGCTAAGAGCAGCGGACTCTAATATGGAGAACCGGGTTTGATTTCCCACTCCTCCACATGCAGCCAGCTGGGTGACCTTGAGTTGGTCACAGTTTTCTCAGAGCTGTTCTCTCAAGAGCATCTCTCTCAGAGCTCTCTCAGCCCCGTCTACCTCACAGGGGGTATCTGTTGTGGGGAGAGGAAAGGAAAGGAAAGGGGATTGTAAGCTGCTCCGAGACTCCAAGTGAAAGGTGGGGTATAAATCCAACTCCTACTCCTCTTCTTCTTCTTCATTTTACCCTCATCCTCTTCCTTTTTCCTCACCAAAAATTTTGTTAGTCCTTAAGGCGCCACTGGACACTTAGTCTTTTCTACTGCTACAGACAGACTAACATAGCTACCCATCTTAATGTTTGATTAGGACAGGCTAGTAATCTCTTAGGGGGCTGTGGTGGCTCAGTGGTTAAGATGCTGAACTGCAGACGGGAAAGTCAGTAGTTCAGCAGTTCGAGACCTGAGTACTGCATGACGGAGTGAGCTCCCGTCTCTGGTCCCAGATCCTGCCAACCTAGCAGTTCGGCAGCAACAAATTGCAAGTAGATAAGAACATAAGAGACGCCAATGTTGGATCAGGCCAAAGGCCCATCCAGTACAACACTTTGTCACACAGTGGCCAGAAATACCAGGTGCTATCAGGAGGTCCACCAGTGGGGCCAGGATATTAGAAGCCCTCCCACTGTTGACCCCCCCAAGTACCAAGAAGACAGAGCATCACTTGCCCCAGAGTCCCTATCTATACCTTGTGGCTAATAGCCACTGATGGACCTCTGTTCCATATGCTTATCTAATTCCCTTTTGAAGCCGTCCATGCTTTTAGCTGCCACCACTTCTTGTGGCAGTGAATTCCAAGTGTTAATCACTCTTTGGGTGAAGAAGTACTTCCTTGGTATCTAGTCATGCTGACCACATGACCATGAACATAAGCACATAAGAGAAGCCAATGTTGGATCAGGCCAATGGCCCATCCAGTACAACACTCTGTCACACAGTAGTCAAAAATACCAGGTGCCATCAGGAGGTCCAGCAGTGGGGCCAGGACACTAGGAGCCCTCCCACTGTTGCCCTCCCCCCAAGCACCAAGAATACAGGGCATCACCTGCTCCAGCCTGTGAGTTCCTATCTATATCTTGTGGCTAATAGCCACTGATGGACCTCTGCTCCAGATGTTTATCCAGTTCCCTCTTGAAGCTGTCCATGCTTGCAGCTGCCACCACTTCCTGTGGTAGTGAATTCCATGTGTTAATCACTCTTTGGGTGAAGAAGTACTTCCTTTTATCTGTTCTAACCCGACCGCTCAGCAATTTCATGGAGTGCCCACAAGTTCTTGTATTGTGAGAAAGGGAGAAAAGTAACTCTTTCTCGACCTGCTCTATCCCATGCATAATCTTATAAACCTCAATCATGTCACCCCTCAGTCGTCGTTTCTCCAAGCTAAAGAGCCCTAAGCGCTTTAACCTTTCCTCATAGGGAAAGTGTTCCAACCCTTTGATCATTCCAGTTGCCCTTTTCTGCACTTTTTCCAATGCTATGGCTGCGGTCACACAGGCAGGAAACTGCGGGGGGGGGAGCGTGGCTATTAGCCCCGGGGCAAAATACCTCGCGGCAGCAGGATCAGACAACCCGGCGAGGTCCCGGCGAGGTCCCGTGGTTAAGGTGGAGGTGCCGATCACACGAGCATCCGCACCTCCACTGAGAGCATCCGGCCGATTGGAAGGGGCTGGAACGGGCCATGAACAGCTCACTCTGGGAAAGGGTCCGTGGGCCGCTCACAAGGAGGGGAGGGGGGACTAACCCACCGGACCCCCCCTCCCCACCAGCAGCCCGCCTGCCCTCCCCCCCACATGGCCCGCTCTCTGCCTGGCCGCTGCCGCTCGCCCCCATTGCAGCCCCCCTGGCCCTCCCTCGACCCTAACACCTTTGTGCGCACGCGCTGTTGGGCGCTTTTTCCATCCGCTGTTTCACTTTCGCGTCCCTAAGCCGGTCAAGCTGTAGGCAAGCGGTTCCTTCCCCCTCCCACCCTCCCCCTCCGCCAGATGCCAAGATGGCACACATGTTTTTTTAAAAAAGCCCCTCCGGCAGATGCAAAGATGGCAGCAATGTTGTTTTAAAAAGTACATTCCAGAGGCAAAGCCATGCTGCATAAAATCCGTACATTCTCAAACTGAGCACAATATTAAGTGTCAGACGAACAGCGAGGAGAGACGGGTTCAAATTCTGGGCGACGGTGGGCCAGACAGTCTCTCAGGTTCACCTATTTCACAGGATTAGTGTAGGGATAAAACATTCTATGATTCTATGATATAAAGAACCTTAAACGCTCTGAACAAAATCTATATATTGCATTACATACGGCATATTAATCCATGGCCTCCCACCCAGCCCTCTCAGCATTACGTCTCACTGTAGCGTGACCAAAACACAGGAACTCGAACGTGGCTCTGCAAAGAAGCCTCCCAGCTTGGTCTTTAACGACGCCTGTGGATGTCTTCGGAACAAGCAGTCATCCTCCATCCCACCCACCTCATCTGACAGCGGCCCTTCACTCACTGCTCTCAGTCTCTGTATTCCCCCGAAACGGGGAGAGAAAACACTTTTGCACCCTTTCCAGGAGCGTGTAAAGTGAAAAAACTTTGAGGGAAGTGTCTTTATAAAAACAAAAAGAGAACGGAACTCTTCTTCTTATCCTGCCGACCAGTCTTATCGGGTCGGTCACAAGGAGCGCGACGAGAAAAGGGTCCTCCGTACCGCCCTCAGGAAGAGCGACGAGTTTCATAAATCCCCCCCCCCGCATCCCAACAGTCCAAAGTGTCCATTTGGCTCAGGCAGGCCTTGGCTTTTTGCCCGCAACATCCAGGCAGCCTGTGCCCACTATGGAAGCTGCTGTTGTTTGGTGCGCCGATCAGCCGAGGGTTTAAGCAAGGCGGGGATGAGTCTCTTTCAACCCGGAGCTGAACCTTTGCGGTGGGCAGGGCGGGCGGGCGGCTGGGAACCGGTTCATGTTTCCACCACGCGGATCAGAGGCAAGGGTTTAGGTCCCAGTGACTTGGTGACCCTCGGGCCGCTGCTGAGACACTCAGATTTGGAGCGGGGCTTGGCGCTGCACCCGTCGCCATTGGCCTGCTTCTCGGCGGGCGCCGGATGCCACGGGAGCCCGGCAGGGGCGCGATCAGGCGTCCGCCCTTGCTGCACAGTTCTCGGAAACTAGTACCTCGGAGGTACTAGTTTTTTACTGCGTGTCTTTGGACGGTCGCCACGGATCAGCCACGGGAGCTCTACGCTCCCCAGATGTTGCGGTGAGATCGCGCCTGGAAACTCCGCCTCTCTTCCATCCCTCTTGCGTGCTTATTGCTCCGTGTGACCGCAGCCTATAATATCCTTTTTGAGGTGTGGTGACCAGAACTGTACACAGTACTCCAAATGAGGACGTACCATCAATTTATACAGGGGCATCATGACACTGTCTAATTTATTTTCAATTCCCTTCCTAATTATCCCCAGCATAGCGTTGGCCTTTTATATTGCAGTCACACACTGTCTCAACATTTTCTTTCTTTCTTTTTTTTAAACCCCGTAGGGATATTTTTTATTTTGCATATACTACAAACTACAAAGAAATATAGGAGGGGGGGACTACAACTAAGGATAAAGAAAAGCAAACCACACTAGACTAAAACCCCAAGAGAGGGAGATCTTATCACTGTTAGTAAATATGTTAGTGCCATTAGTTTTATTATCACAATATACTTGTTGAGTTCTTGCTTATAACAATCGCTTCTTGAATGTTATTATGAGAGAAGTCTCTGATCATCTTCTTATCCTTTGCTTCAAAAGGCCATTTTCCAAGTCCTTCTGCCTTTACTTCGGCTTTCTGTCTCTAAAATAATATACCACTCTGGCAGGTCCTGCACCCTTTTCTGCCGCAGAATCCTCTTCTGTTCCTGAGGTAGCAGAGTCACTCGACTTCGATTCTCCCTCTTTAGACTCATCATCTGTCCCCAGCTGACGTTTCAAGAATTCTTTTGCTTTAAAAATGGAGTCTATCTTCTCCCTTCTATCGTTGAATTTAAAGATGACACCTTCCGGAACCACCCATCTGTACAATATTCCATTAGTTTGAAGAAAAGAAATTAATTCCTTGTAATTTTTCCTCTTTTGTCTAATTTCAAATGGAATGTCCTTTAAAGTTTTAATGTTTACATTTCCCATTTTCAGTGGAGTTGCTGATGTTGCTTTTAAAATAGCATCTCTGGTTTGTCTTCTTGAAAACTTGACCACTATTTCTCCAGGTAGGCTATTTTTTAATATATAATTGGAGTAAGCCCTGTAGGCTGTTTCCATTTCGTTTACCAGTTCATCCGCTGTTAAGCCTACTACTGGAGCGATGATCTCACTGAGCACCCTCTTCAAGTCTTCCCGATCCGTTTCAGGAACCCCCTGAAACCTGAGAATCATGTTAGCTTTTTCCATCTGAAGCTGCAAAACTCGATTCTCTTGGCAGTTTTGCTTCATTTCCACCTCTCCCATCCTTTTCTTCAACTTCTTACTTGTGGTGTCAATCTCTTTAATTTTCTTGTTTGCCTGCTCTACTTTTTTCTCCATCTCGTTCAGCTGAAGCTGCTGTGCCACGAAATTTTTATTCATCACAGTCAATTGCTGGTTAATACCATCAAGTTGTTCCATCACTGGCTTGAGCATATCTGCCAGGAGTCTGAGGACATATGCCACACCCCCTGACATCACCAGAAGTGTGTCAGAAGGCAACAGCCACCGCTCAGGCTCCACTGGACTGTTTTGGATTGCTAGCTATTGGGGGGGGGACGTGCAGATCTGCCCTCGCAGAGGAGGGTGAGCTTGTACCTGAATAAAACTTGGTCGTATAGGTGCCACTGGACTGTTTTGGATTGATAGCTGGGGGGGGGAGTGCACAGATCTGTGTAGAGAGAGAGAGGGAGGGAGAGACAGAAATAAGGAGGGGAAGAGGGGAAGAAGGAGAGAAGGAAAGAAGGAGGGAAAGAAAGAAGGAAAAAAGGTGGAAAAGAAAGAAAGAAAAAGGAAAGAAATAGAAGGATAGAAGGAGGGAAAGAAAGAGGGAGAGCAGGGGGCAGGGCTTGTTGCATCTGCCCACCCCCTGGGCTCTTTACTGCCAGAGCTCCACTCCTGTGTGCTCCTGCAGGAAATGACCCTTGCTTGTGCCTCCCAGGTGAGAAGTTTTAAAATAAGAGAGCTTCTTATCTGTTTCCAGAGAATTTATAATCTCTATCTTGTTCAGGGCTTTTTTTAAAAAAAGAGTTCCCAGAACACTCAAGAGGGAGATTAATTTTTCAGTCTGTATACTGAAAACTCATGAACTTTTAAAGATTTTAAAAAGAATTTTGTTGAAGAGGTTCCAGAATTCTGTTCCAGTGTGTTCCCCCAGGAGAAAAAAGCCCTGATCTTGTTCCCTCCCCCAAGGATGACTTTACTGTCTCTTCCTGTTCCAGAGGAAGAGTTTTTGTTCTGTCACTCAAGTATTCCCAGCTTTAGGGTTCTACAGTGAGTGTGAGTCCTAGTTTTGAGTGGGATGCTGGGCTGGCTTTGTTCTCCTACGAGCCGGGGTCCATCTGCATTTCCATAGCACTGTGTGTGACTCATCTCCTCCTTTTCTTTTTTGTATGTGTTTAAGACTGCAAAAGGAGCTGCGGTGGCTCAAGTGGTTAAGACGCTGAACTGCAGGCTGTGGAAGGTCAGTAGTTCAGCAGTTCAAGACCCAGGTGCCGCAAGATGGAGTGAGCTCCCGTCTCTAGTTCCAGCTCCTGCCAACCTAGCAGTTCGAAAGCAAGAAATTGCAAGTAGATAAATAGGGACCACTTTGGTGGGAAGGTAACAGCGTTCTGTGCACCTTGGCGTTTAGTCATGCCGGCCACATGACCACGGAAACGTCTTCGGACAGCGCTGGCTCTTCGGCTTTGAAACGGAGATGAGCACCGCAACCCTAGAGTCGGATTCGACTGGCTTTCGAGCAAGGGAACCTTTACCTTTAAGACTGCAAAAAGACACTTTCCTCTGGCTCTGAGATGAATGGGGACCCAAATCAATATAACCTTGATATGCATTCTGGAGTGAAAGGCCATTCACCACAAAGGCAACAATGACAGAGGCGGAAGGGAAAGCAGGAGGTGCTGGTGGTGGTGGGAAGGTAAGGGGGGAAATTCAGCAGAGGAAAGATAGAAAGAAGATGCAAAATAATTGGGAGAGGAGTGGTGTGTGAATTTTCTTCAGTGCACCGATTGAGGCCTGGAGTAGGGATGTGTAATTTTTTTTAAAAAAAAATTCGGCTGATTCAAATTCGGCCGAAACGGGTCGGCTGGCAGAAAGTCTCCCGAATGTCAATTTCAGTAATACAAGCCCATTTGGGAGACTTTGGGCCAGCCTAATGTCTATTTCGACCCCATTATACCCTATGGGCCATTGAAGTCAATGGTAAAAACATAGGGTATATTCTGGGGGATGGATGGGAGGGGGTTTGAGGGAGAGGCTCCAAACTTGCAGAATAGCTGCTGGAGCCTCTCCCCAAGATACCCACCAAGTTCCAGGAAGATTGGACCAGAGGGTCCAATTCTACGGGCCCCCAAACAGGTTGCCCCATCTCCTCCATTGTTCTCTATGGTGGGGAAAAATTACCTTTTCCCCCCATGGTGCTGTTAGTGGCTCTGGGGGGGATGGGATTTGAGGGAGAGGCTCCAAATGTTCAGGGTAGCTTCGGGAGCTTCTCCACACATAAACTCCCATGTCCCAAAGAAATTGGACCTCTGGGTCCAATTCTATGGGGACCCAAACTGGTTACCCCCATTACCTCCATTGTTTCCAGTGGGGAAACCCAGCCAGCAGCACTTAAGGCAGGCAAGCAGGCAGCACGCAGCAGTAAGACTCTCCCAGAGAATCTCAGGGAAAGTGAACTGTCTTGGGAGGTGCTTGTTTGCCAGGAGAACAAGTGGCACACTCCAGAACAAGTGGCACTTTGTCAGTGCAAGCATGCCACAGTGCCATAGAGAAACCCCAAGAGACCAACAGGAACAACATTTATACAGGCCCTACCCTGTATAAATTGATGGTGCAACCTCATTGGACCACTCACACCATACACACCTCAAAAAGGATATTTATAGCACTGGGGAAAGTGCAGAAAAGGGCAACTGCAATGATAAGAGGAGGACACTTTCCCTATGAAGAAAGGTTAAGGCGCTTGGGGAAAACAAGGAAGTTTTGAAGTTTTGAAAAATATAAAGTTTTGGAATTTTGAAAATTTTGAAAATTTAAAATTTGTAAAAATTTTGTAAAATTTTGAAATCTGAAAATTTGGGATTTAGAAACAATGTACAGGGCATAACGTATAATGTATAATGTATAATGCATAATGTATAATGTTTAATGTTTATTGATTTTTAATTTTATGTACACAGATTTAAAGTTTTTCATGTATAATGGTTTGAAGCTAATTTATGTATACTGTTTTGAAGTTTGTATGTAGAATGGTTTACTTAAAATAAAAACTATTTTCCTAAAAAAAAAATATTTTCCTAACCCTAACCCTAACCCTAACCCCTAACCCTAACCCCTAACCCTAACCC
>NW_015176064.1:0-3863 GCF_001447785.1 Gekko japonicus | reverse complement strand
TAGGGTTAGGGTTAGGGTTAGGGTTAGGGTTCGTTGGAGGCATTAACACTCTACATTTTTTTGCAAGCCAAGTTTCGATATCCTCCTCTGGGATACTTGTGGTCCGCAACGAGACAGTAAGGACTCTTGTCTCTCCCCTAAATAGTGGGATGATGTCAAAATCACTCAACGCTTCTATATGAGCCTTGAGTGCTGTCCTGACATGTACCCAAAATCTTTGATAAGCCGCTTCTGACACCATACACACATCAGTCTCCCTCATGCCCGGAGGCATAATAACAGCTAGAATATCTTCTCGTGGTACTTTTAACACATGAAATAAAATAATATCAATCATATAAGATTCCAAAAGTTTCTGGGGATCAGTACCTCTATATCTAAACCTTGTTACGTATCTTTGCCTAGGGTCGTATGAATCCTCTTCCCTCTCATCACATTCTTCAAAAAATTGTTCCAGTATCTGATCATCTAGTATACGTTCTTGTTCGTAATCTATAACCCTCCTAGGGATATCTCCCTCAGCATATTTCTGCCTCCCTCCCGATGTTGAACCTTCCGATGTTGGACCTTGATCTCGTTCTCGTTCCTTGCCTAAATGATCTGGAAACCCAAAACGTCCCTTATCTCCTCTTTGGGCCCCTTCACTTTGCTCCTGAGTTTTTTGTCTTCTCCCTGTCACAACGCTGGCATAGGAGAGAGTTTGGTGTGATCCTTTAGCTTCTCTACCTTCACTAGATGCTGCGTCTTTTTGTGTATTTTTTTGTGCCTGACTATCTTGTGTGGTCTTATTTGACTGAAATTGTAATGGGGGTTTCTGTGGTAATATCTCATTTACTTCATTAGAACCTGGAAGCACCCATCTTCTTTCAATAGGCTGCATAAATTCAGCCACTAGATGAAGGTAATCTTCTGAAACCTTAGTGGGTTGCTTTTTCCTTGTTTGAGTTTCCTGTTCTTTTTCTCTGTTTCCCTTCTGCCTTACTTCCTTAGATATATTTTGATGTATGTCCCCCTTTGTCCCCTTTTTTTTTTGGGAAGGTCTCTTGGCCCCTAAAATGTCTTGTACCCTAACTCCCTGTTCCAATGGGTTGTTTTGTATGTCCTTTCCAATACCACCTCCTCCCTCGGTCCCCTTTCGTGTTTCTACCAAAGATTCTGAAGTTAGGTCAACAGAACTATCTAAACCAACAGAAAGCACAGGATTATTAACCTTCTGGATAGGTCTAGGTATAACATCATGTACAGTGTGTGAAATTGGTTGTACAGTTGAACATATCAGTGAAGAGTCACTTCCCTCTACTGAGAGTCCAACCTGTCCATGAGGAAGTACAGTCTTGCCTTGAATGGTTAAAGTCTCCTTTCGTTCCTCCTGTCCCCGCAAAGCTCGTTGAGGTAAGGGTGGCAATAGTGGAACCACTGGAATCACCGGGGAGAGTTCAAAGGTGAAGGAGAAGTCCGTTCCTGCTTTATCTTTACCCTTTTCTGCAAACGTTGATAGGAGTGGCGACTGCAAAAATTTCAAAGACTCAGAGCCTATAGAGGGTGGGGAAAAAAGGGAAGAAGCCTCTGGGCAGGATGGTGTTTGAAACAAAATGTTTTTTCCCCCCATGTTTTGTTTTAAAGAAATACCTTCCTTCTCCCCTGCCCTTTCCCCCTTTGCTACTTTCCCCCTAGCTTTTTTTCTGTTACCTTCCTTTTCCTCATTTTCGTTTTCCTCCCCTCCACTACTTTCCAGTGACTCAATTCCAGACAAGAAGTCTTCTGTGTTTACTCTCCTTGCAGTCTTAATTTTAGGCCCCTGCTGTTTAATTGAGGCCTGTATAATTTTTACACTTTTAACTCCACTTATATTACTATGCCCATCTCCTTCAGCTATGACTATTCTCTTTTTTCCCTCTTTCCCTGATCGATCAGTCGTATTAACCTTCTTCCCAAAAATATCATTAACAGAAGTTATATAGGACGGTATATAGGAAGAACCAGTGTAAACATCAGCAGATACATTGGGAATCACATCTGAAGTCACATCTACAGTACTATGTGATTTGTCAGCCATGCGAGAAACCTCCCCCAAGTCTTGTTGACAAAGGCTTTTCCTTAAAAATGCCCCTGAAGTCGAAGAATCATCTTTCCCAGTTTGCCCCTTCAAAGACTTAGGTAAATTAGATGGAAATGGATTCTCACCGCTTTGCGGGGGATCCTGTAATCCAGGATCCCCCTGGCTAGAGTATAAGGCCCGTCTGATCTGTTGATCCAATCTGGTCGTGGTCCTCTGCTCCTCCTGCTGCCACCTCCTTTCTTCACTCCGTTGTCGATCTTCTTCTTCCTTAAGTCTACAGGTACGGATCTTCATGGCATGAATCGCAGCTTTTAACCAATCCGCCCACTGGGTTCTGGTAACTGGAACCGTCTCTGTACCTTGTCTATCCCATAAAAAGTAATCCGCCTTGGAGTCTGTCTTCTCTGCTGTCCTCAGTAGATCACTCAAAAAACTCAGAAAACCATCATCAGTCAACCATTTGGGATACTTGTCTAAAGATGATCTGGGTTTTCTGCCCACAATCATACGTTCTACTATTTTAATAGAGAGACATCTAGCATACAGCACCGCATCTACAGAATCCTGATCCTCAAAATCCTGACTACTACTTGGAGTATTAAGAAATTGAAATAAAGTATGTTTGAGTGTATCTAACAGTTTAATAATCGTGTCTTTACTTTTTTTATCTAGTGCAATAGTGAAAACTTCAGGCATTTTCAAATGGAATAAAATAAAACCCCAAAATTTGGGCAAATCAGTTTTCTGTAAAGTCTTAGGATTCAGTAAAGCTAACCCATCACTCAGCGAGGCATTCTTTTCCCTCTCCCATATGTCTAACAATTTAGCTTCCTTTCCCCGAGACATCCTTCTCGAAGTACCTAAGGTAGAAGGCCCTAGTTGGGATGGGGAGAGAAGACCAGCAAAAAAAGTATCAAAAATATGCTTCCCCACTTCTAAGTATCTAGTCTCTCCTATTTCCCCCCGTGTTTCTGTCAGAGGACTCTGTAAAAAATAGTGGGGAGAAAAAGCTCTCTCAGATGCTGTCTCAGATCCTGTCTCACTCTGTTGAGCGGAGTGTTTTTTTCTTCTTTTGACTGAAGGAGGATCAGTGGGAGATCTAACTTGAGAAGAGACTCCTTTTTCTTTCCCTTTTTCTTTCCCACCTTCCTTTAAAAAGCTATATCTGATGTTTATAGCTTCTTGTTCTGGAGAATCTGCTGGTAAAGGCTGAGCTAATGCTTTAGCCTGTATTTCTCTTTCAAGATTGTCCTCATACCCCCCCATGTCATCATCCCCCAATGTGTCTTCTCCCTCATGTTCCATATCAGATTGTGTATGCTTCTCTATACTATCTACATCATCTGCCTTATCTGTACTATGTACATAAGGGTCACTTTGTTCTAGAGACCCTGGAACAGGAGAAGAAAAAGGATTGATCTGAGAATGAAAAAAATCCCCTCCATGTTCATCAGTAATGAAGCTTATACTTTCAGTCTCATCAGCAATCAGTCCTGCATTTTGGATCATTTGAAGGCCTGGGGTACTTTGATTAACTTCCAGAGATCCCCCTGCCAGCTCCAAAGAAACATCATCCTTCCTTGTCAAAGTCAGATCCCTGACTTCTTGGCTAGAAATATTTTCCTGAGGCATAGAGAGGATTTCTTGAGTCACAGAAAGCATATGGCAAGTCTCAGCTTTTAAAACAGGCTTCAACTGGAAGCCTTCCTTTGTCTCTTCAGTCTGTGAAAACTCCATGAAATAATAACCCTCTGGAAAATGTTCATAAGTCTTTTTAGACACAATGGCCTCCTCCCTCAAGGGG
>NW_015176063.1:204615-209297 GCF_001447785.1 Gekko japonicus | reverse complement strand
AAGTTTGCCAGACTTGGCAACCCTAGACTCTTGAGATTAAATAAATAAACAAAATAAATAGATCCACAGGTTCCAGTCCGTTATTTTTATACCCTTGACTTTCCCCAAGCAGAGTGATGAGTAGTGAATGTCCTTTATGGAATCCTTGCACAAGTGCTCCACCAACTGATCTCCCAGCTTGCAACTAACACTTCTGCTCACATCTGATAGAGCAGCAGGTCCACATTCTGTAATTTTAAAAATGAGTCTTACAGGTGCAGGTGGATTTTGTGAATACTATTTTCTATAAAAACTAAGATGACATCGCTTGAATAACTTTATCAAGAACGCCAAGCGTGGTTTTTAGAGCACGGCACTGCTCCCAGAGCCAGTCTCGCGGACTGGGAATGCTTAGGAACTGGCCTTGCTGGCACGTGACCACCCAACCACCCACTTCCCCGGCCACGGGTAGGATACAGCTCCCCAGGACTCTCAGCATTGCTTGCAAAAATGAATTCGGACAACGCTACAGGCTCAGACAGTGAAATCCTAAGCAGACGTACGCCCTTCTACGTCTGTGAAGTCAATGGACTCAGAGTAGGCTTCCCAAGTCCCCCCCGGGGGCGGGGAAACCCCCGCCCCAGAGGCCCGTTCCCCGGCGGCGCCGGATCAGGCCCCGGGGTGAACTCCTCCCCAACGTGTGCATCACCTGGAAGTGACGCGACCACGCTGGGCACGCTGGGGGCGGGGCCACGGCCATCTGAGGGAAAACTCTATGGTGCCTGGCGTCGTCACGTCACTTCCGGGTGACGTGCATGCGGCGCACGCACATTAGACACTGGCCGGGAGCCCCCCACTCCCGGCGAAGATCGACTTGGCAACCCTAACTCAGAGCCATGAACCTCTGCCTTAGGATGGCACTGAAAGCTCTTAGTCAGCATATGTTGTCTCCTTGTAAGCCCTAAAAATAACAACTGTGGGATTCAGGCTGCATAATCAGGAAAGAGAGGCTGAGAGAGAATGGTCATCTTCGGGGGCCCTGCTTCAGGGGGGCACGCCTTCTGATGTTAGGCAGGTGGCAACCCAAGACAGGGCCTTCCCAGTCGTGGGCCCAAAACTCTGGAACTCTCTCCCTAGGTAAAGTCATATGTGCCCGTCTGTCATCGGAGAAGACTTTTTTGTTCTGTTTGGCCCACTAACTTTTATTGGCCCTCCTCCGCCAGCAGGTGGAGACGTCTTTGTTTCGTTTGGCACTCCCTCAGTGATCCCTCCTTCCTGGCCTATGTTTTAATGGCTGTTCTTATGTCTTCGTACGGATTTCAGCTCTGTTTTTAATTTGCTTTAAAGATGTGTGTTTGCGGAGGGGGTTAGCGGTTTTAAAATGTGACTCGATCGTGTGCGTTTTAAAACATGAGCTGCCTCGGCGGCCCTTGTGAGGGCAGGAAGGTGGGATATAAATTTTGTAAATAAAGCAAATAATAAATAAAGATACCTAGTAAGTGCGTGGAGGCAAAGGGAGTCTTCTGCCTCCAATGGAGGAAGGGCCACTAGGCCAGAAGAAAGCTTCAAACTCTGCCAAGCATTCGATCTTCAGACTTTGCCAGGCATGCAACTCGGGGATTTTCTAATTCATACCTCACTTATCAGTGCAACCCCATGCGGAGTGATCTAAACCCAATGATTTCAATGCTCTTGAACTCAAGTACCTCTGAACAGGTTTTGGCTACAGATCCCTTAACCGCTCTGCTATACCAGTTCACGTACTTCTGCAGGCATAATAAGCGAGAACAGGTTGACTTTTTAAATTATTCATTCTTTCTAGAGCCTCTCTAGTAACCTGGCGCTGTAAAGACATCCAAATAAGGACACAGACCCTATCCTTAAGATAACAGTCGACAAAACGAGGCATACAAGGAAAGAGGTATGCAGACAAAATGCAGGGGCAGTTGACCAGCTTCATCACAACAGACTCAAGAGGTATATTTTGAGCAGGCTTTTAAATCCAGCTGGAAGATCTTAAGAACATCAGAAGAACCCTGGTGGATCAGACCAGTGTAGGGCTGCCAAGTTGGGCAGGGGGCGGGTAAACCCTCGCTTTGGAGGCCCGATTTCCGCCGCCGTGGAATCGGGCCCCGGGGGGAACTCTGCCCCCCGAAGGAAGTGACGTGCACATAGACCACGTTGGGGGCATGGCCCAGATCGGGGAGGGAAAACTCTATGGTTTTCCCTCCCTCGATCGTGGCCACGCCCTCAACATGGTCGACGTTGCACATCACTTTCTGTGATGTGCTGGCAGCACACGCGCATCCGTGGACGGCTCCCGGAGCCAGCTAGGGCTCCCCCGCCGGTGAGTATTTTGGACTTGGGAGCCCTAGACCAGTGGTCTATCTAATCCAGCATCCTGCCTCACACAGTGGCCAACCTAGAGGCCAAGGCCTTCCCCTGATGTTGCCTCCTGTCACTGGCATTAACAAGCTGACAACCTCAGGATGGAGAAATTTATTTATTTATTTTCATTTCTTTACAAAATTTATAGCCCACCTTTCTGCCCTTATAAGACCTGCCAAGGTGGCTAACAATTTAAAACACACTCCTGAACATACAGAAGAAGAAGAGCTGGTTTTTATACTCCGCTTTTCACTACCCAAAGGAGTCTCAGAACAGCTTACAATTGCCTTTCCTTCCTCTTCTCACAACAGAAACCCTTTGAGGTAGGTGGGGCTACCTACTGCCAGCAGGGGGCTCCATCCAGCTGCCCAGGATCTCCTCTATGGTTACCATAGAGTTTTGAGCCAAATGCTAGAGCTTCTCCGCGTGACGTACCCGGCATGTCAGGGCTCTTAGGGGGTAGGGCTCCAAAATCGGAGGAAACCATTGGGGGGATGGCAACCCTAAACAAACTGCAAATTGTGTAGGTTGGGCAAGACTGAAGTGATATGGTCCCTATGACCCTTTAGTCACCACGACTAGTAGCCCCTGACAGTCCTTGGCTCCATGCATCAGTCTAATCTCCTTTTAAAGACTCCTTCCCTAAATCTTCCCCTGCTGCCTTGTCCTGGGGAGGAAACTCCCAGCAGCACTTTTTCTTTTGGCACAGGTAAGGGGCTAGAATACCTTTCCGCTCATGGTATAAAACATTCCCAGCTCTCTCTATCAACTGAGTCACTACGGCCAGGGCTATTTTTGGGCAGGAACACACAGGAACGGAGTTCCGGCTGGCTCCCAGGTTGGCCATGCCCAGCAGGAACTCATTAGCATAATAGGCCACACCCAACAGCAGAAACTCATTAGGATTGGCTAGGGGTGTGTGGCCTAACATGCAAAGGAGTTCCTGCTACAAAAAAAGGCCCTGGGTTTTGACAACAAACAAGGTAAACAGAATAACAAGCAAAAGGTAGGTGTGGCTGGATAACCACACTTCTGGTAACATGGGGGTGCGGCCTAATGTGCTAATGAGCTGTGCTGTCAGGGGTGTGGCCTAATATGCTAATGAGTTTCTGCTGTTGGGTGTGGCCTATTATGCTAATGAGTTCCTGCTGGGCTTTTTCTACAAAAAGAGCCCTGACTACGGCTCTTAGGTGACTTACACGGCCACCCTAAGAACACTCTCCCGCGACTGAGCCCCACTGAACAGACTTGAGTAGGATGCTGAGTAGACTTGCTTAAGATTGCTGTCTTAGTCACCGCTCCCGGCTGCCTCCTGCTTTTAATAAAGGAAACCAGGTCTCTTTTCACTAACGGCTGTAAGATGGAAATCAACAGGCCCAGGAGGCGCGAACATTTCCTTTTGTGAGTAAGTACATTTTGCACCAACTGCTAGCTCCAGATCTGCTGCTAGCAGTAACAGAGTGGGTTAGCATACGTCCATATGCTTTTGTCTTAAACGCTCTCATTTTTAGAGAGGGGCGAGGGAGGGGAGGTGGGTCTTCTGCTGTTGTCTTTGGCAGGTTTCCGTTCCACCATTTGGCAACAGGGTTTTTTCCCCCTCTCCCTTCGAAATGTTAAAGGGGGGGGGAGGACTAACCCAGCCAAACGCGAAAACTTAAAGGACACCCACACAGACGAAATCTGCACCCTGCAGAAGAATACTCAGGCCGTAAACCATCAGGTCAATTGGTCACAGAGTCTTTAACTTGCAAAAATGTTGTACACAGTATCCAAAGTGGGGTGGAGGAACTGAGGCGCTTTTGGGTACCGTAAGGGGCAGGGTTGGTAGAAGTGGCTGTTTCAAGGCATCACCAGCCTGACTGTGTCCTTAGTAGCAGGGCTAGGAAAAGACTCTCTATCTGAGACCCTGCAAAGCCTTGACCACACTTAAAATTATTACTATTATTATTATTTTACACAGGAGCACACATGGAATTGCCTTAAACTGATTCAGACCCTTGGTCTATCAAGGTCAGCATAAGAACACAAGAAGAGCCCTGCTGGATCAGACCAATAGTCCATCTAGTCCAGCATTCGGTCTCACACAGAGGCCAACCAGTTCCTCTGGAGGGGCAGCCACAGGGCATAGAGGCCGAGGCCTTCCCCTGATAAGAACGTAAGATGAGCCCTGCTGGATCAGACCAGGGGTCCATCTAGTCCAGCATCCGGTCTCACACAGAGGCCAACCAGTTCCTTTGGAGGGGCAGCAACAGGGCATAGAGGCCGAGGCCTTCCCCTGATAAGAACGTAAGATGATCCCTGCTGGATCAGACCAG
>NW_015176063.1:196180-204523 GCF_001447785.1 Gekko japonicus | reverse complement strand
CCTGTGGCCATCACTACATCCTCTGGCAGTGAATCCTACATTTTAATCCCTCCCTGTGTAAAGTAGCATTTCCTTTTGTCTGTCCTGAACCTACTACCCATCGGCTTCACTGGATGCCCTCGAGTTCTGGTATTTTGGGAGAGGGAGAAAAATTTCTTTTGGTCAGCTCTCTCCACCCCATGCATCATTTCATAAACCCCTGTCACGACCCCACTTAGTCGTCTCTTTCCTAAACTGAAAAGTCCCAGACTCTTCAGCCTTTCCTATAGGGAAGGTGCTCCAACCCCCTAATCATCCTTGGTCACCTCCAGAGGCCAACCCTCCTCTGTACTTTTTTCCAGCTCTGCGATGTCCTGCTTGAGATACAGTGACTAGAACTGTACATAGGGTTGCCAAACCCCCCGGTTCTCTTTTAACCCCATGCATAATTTTATAAACCTCTATCACATCTCCCCACTTAATCATCTCATTTCTAAATGGAAAAGTCTCAGACTGTTCAGGCTTTCCTCATAGGGAAGGTTCTCCAACCCCCTAATCATCTTGGTCACCCTCCTCTGTACTTTTTTCCAGCTCTGTGATGTCCTGCTTGAGATACAGTGACCAGAAGTGTACATAGGGTTGCCAAACCCCCCGGTCCTTAGTTCTATACAGGGGCATTACAATATTGGTTGTTTTATTCTCAATCCCTTTCCTAATAATCCCTAACATAGAGTTTGCCTTTTTCACTGCTGCAGCACACTGGGTTGACACTTTCTTTGAGCTATCCACTACAACCCTAAGATCTTATCCCTCTCAGTCTCAGCAAGTTCAGACCCCATTAGCCTATACTTGAAGTTCAGATTATTTATCCCGGTGTACATGACCTTACAGTTACCAGCATTGAATTCCATTTGCCACATTGTCGCCCACTCACCCAGTTTGTGGAGGTCCTCTTGGAGCTCCTGACAACTGCCGTTCCTGGAGATCTGGCACACAGGCCGGGGGGGGGGGCGACGTCCCCAACATGACATCATCACATCGGGGATGCCTTGCCCCCTCCAGGAACGCCCCCAAAGTCCCCTGCTGGGGGTGGAAGATGGACTTGGCAACCCTAACTGTACACAGTATTCCAGATGAGGCTGCACCACAGAGCCAAATTCAAGGGCATTACAATATTACAAGAAGAGAAGAGACTGCATTTATACCCCGCCCAGTCTCAGAGCGGCTTACAAACTCCTTTCCCTTCCCCTCCCCACAACAGACACCCTGTGAGGTACTACAAGCATTGTCCACTCCGACTGGCAGCCTCTGGTCAAGGTCTTCCACATCACCTGCTACTCTTTTACCCAGAGATTCCAAGGGATGACGCTTCTGCGTGCAGAGCAGACACTCTGCCATGGCCTGTCCCCAGCATCACGAGAGCTACATCCACAGCATTTTAGAGAGCGACAGAAGTGAGGTCCCAGAGCCGAGTGGCTACAAATATATACTTCGACAGCGGAGGAAACAATCAAATGGGATGGATGCCTGCGTGCACGGATGCCCATACTTAATTTCTCATGAAGGAAAGAGAAGGAAGTGACTGACATGGTTTGTCTTTCTGACCAGGTAGGGGAAACTCCGCTGTCCTCTCCAAAGGAGAGACCGAGAAGGGCTGCACTTGCTGTCCTCCGGCTCCGAATCCTACCATTCCCCAGCAACATTTTGCCTTGCTAGGTTGCAAAAGCCTGTCTGCTTCGGGAAACAGATGCACAGAAAGGACCAGGGGGGGCAGGAGCAAGACGGAAGGGTGTGAACGTGCCAACTTCACAATCCCATTGCGTAACATTCCACTGGGCTGATCAGAGATCCTACCATTCCCCAGCAACATTTTGCCTTGCTAGGTTGCAAAAGCCTGTCTGCTTCGGGAAACAGATGCACAGAAAGGACCAGGGGGGCCAGGAGCAAGACGGAAGGGTGTGAACGTGCCAACTTCACAATCCCATTGCGTAACATTCCACTGGGCTGATCAGAGATCCTACCATTCCCCAGCAACATTTTGCCTTGCTAGGTTGCAAAAGTCTGGGCGAGGCGCAGCCGCCATTTGCCCCAACACAAACATGTCAATTTCACACCCGAAGTGCGGGGCTGCATTTTGACTAGCGGCTTCACCCGATTCCCTCCGCACGGAGGAAATCGGGCGAAGCCGTGGGTCAAATGCAGCCCCGCAGCTTCAGGTGTGAAATTGACAAATAGTGTCAGGGCAAATGGTGGCTGCACCGCAAGGCAGCTCTAGTGCGAAATCGCCCTCTGTCTGCTTCGGGAAACAGATGCATGGGAAGGACGGGGGGGGCAGGAGTAAGACAGAAAGGTGTGAGTGCACCAACTTCACAACTCCATTGCGTAACATTCCACTGGGCTGATCAGAGATACTTACTCAGTGTGGTTCCGTTCACAAAGTAAGTGCAGATGACACTGTCGTGGGTCCTGCCCAGCATGAAGCCACTTCCTCTGAGAACAACCTGGAACTCCTCTGGAAAGCAGAAAGACAGAGGTCAGCTGGCAGTCCCTCGAACCAAGCAGGAGTTCGCCTGGCTCAGCGCTCCTGGGAAATAATCAGGAAGTCAAGACAAGCAGAATGCCCGTGTGCTTAAAGAAATTAATTGCTTAAAAAGTTGTTTTCTTGCGCACGTTATGCTTTCTTTAAATCTTCTGCAGCAATATTAACATTCATGAATTGCAGGAAATCAGTGCCAAATCCCAGATCGGTCCTGAAACCCACCCGATGCCCTTAGAAAAGTTACCAATAACTAGCCTGACTCATGTCACAAGAGCTGTTGTGAGGAGAAAATGAGGAAGCGCCACGCACATAGCTCTGGCCTCCTTGTAGGAAAAGTGGGAATCAACCACAGCTGTTTAAATGTGCAATGCATACCTTGGCATAACCCAGGGTTTGACAAATCCCAGGCACCAGGTTGCCACGGCGCCTAGAAATTTCACAGCGGTACCTAATATTTTTAGCAATGATTTTATCACAGCAGCAGTTCTCGTGGAAATACAAGTGGTTGGCTCCAAACAGTTTTTCCAGAGTCGAAAAAGGGAGTCCCCTTTGACCACCAAAGAGGTTTTGTTTGGGATCCTGAGACCCGCGTGGACAAAAACCATTTGGAACAGAAACGGCAATACGGAAGGGAGCTGGCCAAGACGGAGCTGAAAAGCAGTCTGGAAACAGCCCAAACTGATTTATAATTTCAAATCAGAATGTTTTTGTCGTGCAACATAAAAATAAACGTGCATGAAGTCCTTGTCATTGCCTGTTGTTATATAAACTTAACTTTAATTCAGCAGTGGCAGATGAATTCATTTCTTTAATCAGTTGCTTCCAAATGTATGGGTTGGCTCCTGGAGCTGAAGAAAAATTGGCTCAGGCTTGGCATAATGGAAAACGAAGGGAAGCACCTTTAATTCACATCTTCCTACTCAACACATGGAATTCTGAATTGCACAGTTGACCCAAGGAAAGAGACAGCATTTTCATTAATCGCTGCACATTGTTTTCCAATCCTAGTAACTCACCTCCTACACAGACAGTTGAGGGCTCCAGATGTAAAATCTCTGTGCACGACTGCTTCAGTATCTGTGCGGGGAGAAATGGGGAGGGGAATTTATTTTTAAAAAATAGTACAAGATGTATCTAGACAAACATACACATGTGGCTGCTTGACGGTCACCAGGTTAGCGAGTCTCTACAAACAGCAGGCCTGTCTTGCAAAACAGAAAAGCCCCGTCTTCCAAAATAGTCGCTATGTACAGATTATCGTGAATGGAAGTCTCCTCCGATTTGGGACTGCGGTTTTGCCCTAGATAACTTCCTGAGGTTTCTTTCCCATGATTCAGAATGATGGTATTCCTCAAATGTAGCTCACTAACCCCTCTCCCCAGTCCCAAGATCTCCAGCATCAACAGGGAAGTGCCAGGCAATCTTGAGGATATCAAGCTGACTTCTACTGAGTCAGACGACTGGTCTATTCAACTCAGTTCCATCTGTTTTGACAAGCAGGATTCTCCAAGGGTCTCCAAAGAAGAAGGAGGAGGAGGAGGAGGATTCACTCAGAGTCTCAGAGCGGCTTACAAACTCCTTTCCCTCCCTCTCCCCACAACAGACACCCTGTGAGGTAGGTGGGGCTGAGAGAGCTCTTTCAAGAACTGCTCTTTCAAGGACAGCTCTGACAGAACTATGGCTTGCCCAAGGTCATCCAGCAGCTGCAAGTGGAGGAGTGAGGAATCAAGCCTGGTTCTCCCAGATTAGAGTCTGCGCACTTAACCACTACACCAAACAGAGGTCTTTCCCATCCCCCTTCCCCAGTTTGGTGTCGTGGTTAAGTGCACGGACTCTAATCTGGGAGAACCGGGCTTGATTCCCCACTCCTCCACTTGCACCTGCTGATGTGACCTTGAGTCAGTCACAAGCCCTGGCACAGCTCTCCTTGAAAAAGAGCAGTTTCTGTCAAGAGCTCTCTCAGCCCCGCCTACCTCACAGGGTGTCTGTTGTGGGGAGAGGAAGGGAAAGGAGTTTGTAAGCCGCTCTAAGACTCCTTTGGGTAGTGAAGGGCGGGGTATAAATCCAATCTCTTCTTCTTCTTCTTCTTCTGCCCAATCCTTTTAACAGGAGATGCTAGGGGTTGACCCTGGGACCGTCTGCATGCCAAGCACATGCTCTACTAATGAGCCATGACCCCTCCACAACTATGGTTCTTATTCACCAGCTTTAAAGGGCTCCAGATCCACCTTTTAAAATGGGTTCTATATTTTTTGGCATCCTCTCCCATCCAATACATGGGCAGGAAAGAGAGAACCTTATTGCTGTGTTTGCCTACTGGTTGTCCCCACCTCACAACGGACTACTCAAAGCAACATGCAAACATGGCAAGACCCAACACTAATTTGCTCATATCCATCCCTCATTTTTGAACGCTTCTCTCTCCCTCCAGTCTTGCTGTTGTCTTAGGCTAGAACATGGCATGCACACTGACAGTGCTGTATAGACAATCGCAATGTCTTAAAGCCAGAAGTTCTAAAAAAAAAAATCACATTTCAATAACTGAATTGCAGGGAGATCAAGAAGGGTAGCCGTGTTGGTCTGTCTGTAGCAGCAGAAAACAGCAAGAGTCCCGTAAAAACTAACAAAATATGTGGCAGGGTAGGAGCTTTTGTGAGTCACTGCTCACTTCTTCAGATACAGCTAGAACGGGAGTCCATCTGTCCTATTTGTTGGAATTGCAGGGGACTTTTCATGGCTCTCCTCTTGTGTATCGAAGAAAACAAGCTGCCAACACAGCAACCCACTCTCTCAGCATTCTGTCGAGCTATAGCGAGGCCGAGCACCCATGTGCAGAGAAAGACATGGGCTTTTGCTGGCTCTAGGGGTCACCAGGGACAGGAAACACATTTAACTCAGTGGTGTCCTTGCAATTCACTTCTGTGAGAAAATGCAGAGAAGTCAATGTGGGGGCACTGTAAAACCGAGGTCAAACGTTCTCCCATTTCCTTTCTCCCGACACTTAAGGGATCCCGTCCTACCTCACGGGAGAGCAGTTCCTCTCTAGAGACAGCCAGTGCGGTGCAGGGGTTAGAATGTCAGACTATAACCTGGGAGATCCACGTTTGGATCTCCGCTTTGCCACGAAGTTTGATGGATGACTTTCAGCCAGCCGCTTTCTTTGAGCCTAAATTATTTCATAGGGTAAGTGTGAGGATAACACCAGGAAGGAAGAACCATGGATTTTGTTGTGAATTCCTTGAGGAAGGGTTGGGTAGAAATGCCACGGAATGGCTAATTTCCCCCGGTAGTGTGGATTCTCCAAGTCTATCTGCACAGACCTTAACTTATGATTCAAATCAACCAGAGGTTGAAGTCCATAATCCACTGTATGTGTGTAAAGTGCCACAGGAGGTGGTGGCAGCTACAAGCATGGACAGCTTCAAGAGGGAATTAGATAAGCATATGGAGCAGAAGTCCATCAGTGGCTATTAGCCACAACGTATAGATAGATATGAACTCTCGGTCTGGGGCAAGTGATGCTCTGTATTTTTGGTGCTTGGGGAGGGGCAACAGTGGGAGGGCTTCTAAGTGTCCTGGCCCCACTGCTGGACCTCCTGATGGCACCTGGTATTTTTGGCCACTGTGTGACAGAGTGTTGGACTGGATGGGCCTTTGGCCTGATCCAACATTGGCTTCTCTTATGTTCTTATGCTCTTAAGTTCAAGTTGCAGCCAACATGGCGACCCTAGCAAGAGGCTTTCAAGGCAAATGAGAAGCAAAGGGGGTTTGTGATGGCCTTCCTCTGCAAAGCCTTCCTTGGAGGTCCCCCCCTCTTGGTACCGACCCTGCTTAGCTTCTGAGATCCGAAGAGATCAGACTGTCTTCCCTCCCCCAAAATCCATTACTGGGATATAAAAACTGGTTCCCAGGGTCCTTACTCCTCATTTCCAAAAGAAGACAAACTGCAAGCAGGTGCACCCCAGACATACACACTATTCTACCATGCTAAGTAAGTGTTTAAGCCTCGCAGATAAAATTGTTCTAACAAACAAATGAAATGCGCTAGAATCAGAGACATGAGTTCCTATGGGGAAAGTTTTAGAAGGTATAAGCACTTCAGTTGTTGCTTCACTCCGCTTCCTGGCAATTCCTATTGCGGCAACAGGAAGCACAGCAGAAATCACAATGACAACATCTCTCTGTGTTTCAGCTTCTGCTGTAAACATGCACAAACACACAAGATGCAAGAGAGAGGTGGCTTGCGGGGGGGGGGCTGTGCAGTGTTCAGAGAGGCTAGGCCTCCCTGCCTTCCCCCTCTCTCTTTTCATCCCAGCTTGATCACTGAAGAGTCTCAGAGCAAACCGGAATGTCTTCTTACACCCAAACCACAAAATACAGTTGGCTCTCTTCCCTCCAAGGCATGGTCCTACCTGGAAAGGAAGCAAACAATCTGTCCTCTGGGCCTAGCACGTAGCAGCAAATTCAGGTTTGCCACGAAAGTGGAAGCCTTCGGCTGCGGTCAGACGACAAGCTTGGTGCGATCTGGCCGTGCTTCTTATTGCACCAGCTTCAGTTGTAGCAGGAAGGTTTGATTAGACATCATGCCCTGAACCAGCTACACTGTGCACTCTCTGGCTGCAGTCACACTCACTACATAATCCACTCTCAATCCACTTTCAGGGCACTTTCCAGCTGGATTTTACGGTGGGTGGACTGGCAAAATCCAATTCGAAAGTGCACGGAAAGTGGATGGAAAGTGGATTATTTAGCGTGTGTGACCACAGCCTCTCTGTGGTTGAATGTTCAGATTACTGATGCATGTCAACCACAGAGCATGCTGTCCAGGTAGGGACATATATGCACATCTCAAGGAACCAAAAAAAAAGGGCTGAGATGGAACTGAACGTTCACACTTCCCAACTGGCTTGATTTCGCGATAGGGAAGTTCAGACATCCGAAAATGTGGAGTGAAAGTGCTGACATTCGTAAACACCGGACTTTCCCCGGTGTCCAGTAACTCCACTTCAAAGTCAGGGCAGAACAGGCTGCCAACACCTGGGGAATGGGAGGTAGATGGTTCTGTCTGATCGTGCACTTTAAATCTAGAAGGGAACAGCAACTACATCGGATCAAACTGCTCATCTGACCGCAGCCCTAGTTTTATTTCTTTGCAAATGTATCCAATGCATTTCTATCCCACATTTTCTCCCAGGATTTTAGGGCAGTATACATGCCTCTCCTTTCCCAGCTTAATTCTCACAACAGCTCTTCGAAGTAGGCCAGGCTGAGAGAGAGTGACTGGTCCACAGTCACCCTATGAGCTACAGAGGAATTTGAAACTGGTCTCCCCAGGATCCTAGCTGAACACCCTAACCACTACTCCACACTACTGACTGTCTACACCACGCTTTCCATAAAAGTGAGGCAGCTCACAAAATCCTATAAAATGCACAGATAACAATAAACCCAATGTAACTCAGCAGTATAAAAACAATTCAACAACCACTCAAGCTGCAGGCAAGGAAAGAAGGGTGAAGAGATCGCAGGAAGCCAAGAATCTTCCAGCCTCATCCCTCATTCAATTCATTTATACCCCGCCTTTCTCTCCAATAAGAACCCAAAGTGGCTTACATCATTCTTCTGTTCTCCATTGTATCCTCACAACAACCCTGTGGGGTAGGTTAGGCTGAGAGTGCGTGACTGGTCACCCAGTGAGTTTCCATGGCAGAGTGGGAATTCGAACCTGGGCATCCAACATTCTAACCACTACACTACACTGGCTCTCATGTGGACACACATGAACACACGAAGCGGCCTCATATCAAATTGGATCACTGGCCCAT
>NW_015176063.1:191167-194779 GCF_001447785.1 Gekko japonicus | reverse complement strand
GCTTAGGGCCTCCTTTCTTAAAGCCCCCTTCCCACTCATACACCTTGGCTTAAGCAAAGCAACTATTTATTACAATAAGAAAAATACAGTTCTGCACACAGGGTATTGTACTTCCCACCCCCAAACTCCTTTCCCTTCCCAAACCAAAGGTCCAATAGTCAGTGTTCCAGAAGTACTGTTCTCTTGTTGGAGCTGGTCCAGTCACAGTCCCTTAGCAGCAGGCCCTCCAGTAGGAAGGAAAAACAGACCCTCTGAAGCAGGTCTCCAGTCAGAAAGAAGGTTCTCAGGGCCTCTCTCCTCACTATCCGAGAGAATGAATCAGCATCAGTTCAAAGCAGGCTTACCAAGTACTTACTGTGATTCGGCGGGGGACACATACTTCTTCCCAGAACCATTCCTGTGGGGAAAAGAGATGCGCCGCACCATGCCGTCGCCAGGAAGTGATGCTGGGCGACGCTCTGGCAATGGGGCTGGAAACTCGATGGTACCATCGAGTTTCCAGCCTCATTGTCAGAGCGTCGCCCAGCGTCACTTCCTGGCGACGGCATGGTGCGGTGTGGGTGTGTTACAGGGAGGAATGTTCCGACAGGGGACCTAGGCTTCCCAAGTCCCCCCGGAGGGCGGGGAAAACCCCGCCCCAGAGGCCGGTTCCCCACCGCTGGCGGCTCGGGCCCCGGGGGGAACCACACCCCGACGTGCGTGTCACCCAGAAGTGACATGACCATGCCGGGCACGCTGGGGGCGGAGCCACGGTCATCCGAGGGAAAAATCTATAGTTTTCCCTCGGATGGTCGTGGCCCCGCCTTCAGTGTGCCTGGCGTCCTAACGTCACTTCTAGGTGACGTGCGTGCGGTGCGTGCGAACCAGTCGCCAGACAGGAGTCCCCCGCCGCGGCGATTTTTCAACTTGGCAAGCCTAAGGGGGCCATGTGTCCCCCGCCGAATTGCGGTAAGTACTTGATAACCCTAGCACAAAGACTTTATCTGAGACAACTGGGAGGGGGGATATCAGACGCTGGAGAGAGACAGAGGCTGACAGGGAAATGGTGATATGAAAACTGCACACTATCACTTCCAGAATAAATCCAGAAGTGACGTCACTACATGGGCATGAAGCTCTAAGATTTCTTGAGACTTTATGGTTTCACAATAGTGTTTGGGGGGGGGATCCTAGAGTGTCATGCTGACGCAGTGATGGCACTTCAATGGTAAAATGACCCCTCCCCCATTTCCCCCCTGCTGCCCTGCTGAGTGACAACAAGGAGGATGGGAAGCCTTAGTTCTACGGCTTTCATTCCTTGTGTATCCCCCTCTACACACACTGTTAAGTACGAGACTTAAGGCAGCAGCTCTTGATAAGTAATTCATCTTTATTCAACAAGGTAGGAATGAACACAAAACATGAGAGCAACAGGTTCTCTTTTAAACTGTGCGGGCTGACATAGCCACACCCCTGTAGCAGTAATAACCAATGAAAACAGTGACATAACAACCAATAGGTTCATTTCCCTTCAGAACTCTTCTAGTGTCCTGATTGGTCATCTACACAGAGAAGCCAATCAGTTTTCGCTATTTACAATACCAGAGATGGATAGGAGAGTAATTCAAGCTCAGCTTATCTCCCTTATAAATAAAAGCCGAATGGTGGTGGCACTTCTCTAGAACATTCCACATGCTCCAAAATCAGTTCGCTCTCTGATCTGTCATTCAAAGGGTCTCCCTATCCACTGGCTGCTTTGCCTGAGTCCTGCCTCCAATATTCTAAACATTTTGCCATTCCTCCCCCACCCATAGCCAGTCAGAACACAGAGGTTATTTGCATATGCAGCCTCATTGGCCTCTGCCTCGGAACACAGAGGTCGTTTGCATATGCGACTTGATTGGATTTTGCCTCTAACATTCTAAACAGTTTTGCTGTTCTGAGGTAAAATGTGTCCAATCTCCAGGTGAGGGCTGGCGATCACTCAAAATTACAACTGTTCTTTAGGTAGCAGAGATCAGTTCCTCTAGAGAAAATGGTTGACTCAGTGTCATTATACCCTGCTGAGGTCGCCACAGCAAATTGACACTAAGTGTCCAAGGCCGAGGCACCCGTCCAGAGCCTCTTTCTAGAGGCCGTTGTATTTATTTCCACAACGGGCCTTTTTCCTAGTTTATGTATAAAAGGTAAAGTTTCCCTTGCTTGAAAGCCAGTCGAATCCAACTTTAGGGTTGCGGTGCTCATCTCTGTTTCAAAGCCGAAGAGCCAGCACTGTCTGAAGAGATTTCCATGGTCATGTGGCCGGCATGACTAAACACCAAGGCGCACGGAACGCTGTTACCTTCCCACTGAAGTGGTACCTATTTATCTACTTGCAATTTCTTGCTTTCGAACTGCTAGGTTGGCAGGATATTTATGTATAGGCAATATATCACACACACACAGCTCCTCATGAACACTGAACTAGAAAAGTACATCATTACTGGAACATGGATCCTCTCCTGAGCTTAAGTCCTCTTTTAAAAGGTCAGCAGAAATCCTGCTTCAAACAACTGTGGGATCTCACAGTTCAGACACCTCACCGGTCCCTCACACGAAACGGAGAAGAGGAGAGCATGAGGCCTCAGGCCTGCTCTTCCTCTTCCAGGAGGAGTGTGAGGCCTAACTCAGACATGCAAGAGAATGAGGTGATGACACGTCAGCTCGGTAGCATGGGAATGCACCACCTCAGCCTGCAGGTGGAGGACCACATTTCTGGAATGTTATCAGATGTCTGAAAACTCCCTGCAAGCAGAATACCGGTCCAGCAACCAAAGGGGGTGGGGGGACAAGCCTGCCTCCTGGGCTAAGCTTCCTGCCTGTGTGGAGTTTTTAATGCCAGGGACCACTGGAAATCAGAATCCGCCACCTTCTGACTGCAGTTCATTCGACCACCTAATCCTCCTGCATGTATAAAGCTGGTCATGAAATGACGCTTGAGTCATGGGCCGTGATCACATGGGCAGTTTGACCCGACAAAGCCACTCCTTCCCTCCGGATCAAATGGGCACAGTCAGACAGCCACATCTATCGGGTGTTCCCCAGCCATACTTATTCCCGTCATAGGACGACTTGGAGCTGGGTTAAAAAGGCACCACGTCACAAGGGGTGTTTTTGGTTCCCCAAGCGGTCATCGCGCATGGCCGGATGTCTGAATGCGGGGGAGTGCGTGCTGAACAGATTTGGCGGTCTGAACCTGCGGATCCGTTCTGCTGCTAGGGAGGGATTTTTCTTTAAAAATTGCCTATATACGCATGTGCGTGTATGCATATGAGTGCATGTGTGCATGTGTGTGCATGCGCACTTATGCACACACATGAATTGGGGGGGTTGGCCGCACGCTGCATGGCTGAGGCGCTGCAATAATGTGGATGCTTTACCACAGGATGTCTCCGTGGGTAACCCGCATCAGGGTGTGCCGTGTGGCTGACATGCCCCGCAACACTTTCAACCGGTTCAATTAGAGGCGGAACTATATCGCGCCAAGCTGCCAGTGTGGCCACGGCCACAAACTCTCTTGGTCGTTTTAAGAATGGCATCTCTCTCTCTCTCTCTCTCTCTCTCTCTCTCTCTCTCTCTTATCTTCTTTCCTAT
>NW_015176063.1:182277-190934 GCF_001447785.1 Gekko japonicus | reverse complement strand
CAAGACCGGGGCACCCGCCCAGAGCCTCTTTCTAGAGGCCGTTGTATTTATTTCCACAACGGGCCTTTTTCCTAGTTTATGTATAAAAGGTAAAGGTTCCCTTGCTTGAAAGCCAGTCGAATCCGACTTTAGGGTTGCGGTGCTCATCTCTGTTTCAAAGCCGAAGAGCCAGCACTGTCTGAAGAGATTTCCATGGTCATGTGGCCGGCATGACTAAACACCAAGGCGCACGGAACGCTGTTACCTTCCCACTGAAGTGGTACCTATTTATCTACTTGCAATTTCTTGCTTTCGAACTGCTAGGTTGGCAGGATATTTATGTATAGGCAATATATCACACACACACAGCTCCTCATGAACACTGAACTAGAAAAGTACATCATTACTGGAACATGGATCCTCTCCTGAGCTTAAGTCCTCTTTTAAAAGGTCAGCAGAAATCCTGCTTCAAACAACTGTGGGATCTCACAGTTCAGACACCTCACCGGTCCCTCACACGAAACGGAGAAGAGGAGAGCATGAGGCCTCAGGCCTGCTCTTCCTCTTCCAGGAGGAGTGTGAGGCCTAACTCAGACATGCAAGAGAATGAGGTGATGACACGTCAGCTCGGTAGCATGGGAATGCACCACCTCAGCCTGCAGGTGGAGGACCACATTTCTGGAATGTTATCAGATGTCTGAAAACTCCCTGCAAGCAGAATACCGGTCCAGCAACCAAAGGGGGTGGGGGGACAAGCCTGCCTCCTGGGCTAAGCTTCCTGCCTGTGTGGAGTTTTTAATGCCAGGGACCACTGGAAATCAGAATCCGCCACCTTCTGACTGCAGTTCATTCGACCACCTAATCCTCCTGCATGTATAAAGCTGGTCATGAAATGACGCTTGAGTCATGGGCCGTGATCACATGGGCAGTTTGACCCGACAAAGCCACTCCTCCCCTCCGGATCAAATGGGCACAGTCAGACAGCCACATCTATCGGGTGTTCCCCAGCCATACTTATTCCCGTCATAGGACGACTTGGAGCTGGGTTAAAAAGGCACCACGTCACAAGGGGTGTTTTTGGTTCCCCAAGCGGTCATCGCGCATGGCCGGATGTCTGAATGCGGGGGAGCGCGTGCTGAACAGATTTGGCGGTCTGAACCTGCGGATCCGTTCTGCCGCTAAGGGGGGGAGGATTTTTCTTTTAAAAAATGGCGGTCTGAACCTGCGGATCCGTTCTGCTGCTAGGGAGGGATTTTTCTTTAAAAATTGCCTATATACGCATGTGCGTGTATGCATATGAGTGCATGTGTGCATGTGTGTGCATGCGCACTTATGCACACACATGAATTGGGGGGGTTGGCCGCACGCTGCATGGCTGAGGCGCTGCAATAATGTGGATGCTTTACCACAGGATGTCTCCGTGGGTAACCCGCATCAGGGTGTGCCGTGTGGCTGACATGCCCCGCAACACTTTCAACCGGTTCAATTAGAGGCGGCACTATATCGCGCCAAGCTGTCAGTGTGGCCATGGCCACAAATTTTAAAAAGGGATATTTCTCTCTCTCTCTCTCTCTCTCTCTCTCTCTCTCTCTCTCTCTCTCTCATCTTTTTTGCACTTTATGGATAACAGCAAACCTACCTTACAGAGTTGTTGCAATGTTATGTGAAGCAATCTGAACCCTCTGAATGGGTGTTATCAATCAGATTATATTAATTAATGCTAATATTAATAGTACCATACAGCTGCCATCTCTCTCTCTCTCTCACACACACACACACACACACATACACACACACACGGAAGATAAGAACATATTGGCTGACCCAGATGGCATACATCCGAGAGTTCTGAAAGAACTCAAATGTGAACTTGTAGATCTCCTGACAAAGATATGTAATCTTTCCTTAAAATCTGCCTCCCATCAGGAGGTCCAGCAGTGGGGCCAGGACATTAGAAGCCCTCCCACTGTCTGGGAGATGCAGATGGGGCTTTCCTTCCAACAGCTTTTATACAAGGATCGGCCTTGGGAGAGGTCTGGCAACCTGGCTGTATGAACGCATTCCTGATACGCAACTAGGGAGGTGTAGAGGGGGAACAGAACTCAAAGAACGTAGCCAGGATGAGTGACTTTTTTTATCAGCCCAAACCGCACATTCACAATTAATGGAATATGTTAAGTGTCAATTCATTTCACGGCATCATTTGATTGCGCTTAGCCCTAGCATGCCGTTCAAAAGCTTTTGGCAGCAGCCAGTCTCGTAAGTTATAACTCTCCCGGCATCTGTTCCTCCCACGAAACTGCATGCAGGGTTCAGGGTTCTGGGCAGGCCTTCAGAACAGCTGCATTTGGGTCCCCCCCTCCACACACTCCTACTTCTTTCCATTTGTGCTCAGGTCAATTTAATGCAGTGGAAACCTTGAATGCTACAGGGCCCTTCCGCTCCCTGTTTTCTCATTGGCAGAAAGGTGAGACTCTTCGTTGCTAACAGTCGGAATGAAAACTCTTTAAAACGATTCCAAAACACGTGGGACGTTCAGAATACCTCTAAAAGCCACAGGACCCACAAGTTTTCTAGTGGGTGTGGTTGGCCACAGATGGCGGCTCCCCTAACGCTGCTCATATGAACACATGAAGCTGCCTTGTACTGAATCAGACCCTTAGTCCCTCAAGGTCAGTATTGTCTACTCAGACTGGCAGCAGCTCTCCAGGGTCTCACGCAGAGATCTTTCACATCTCCTTCTGCCTGGTCCTGTTGACTGGAGGTGCCAGGCATTGAACATGGGACCTTTTGTATGACAAACAGCTACTGTATAGGAGGAGGAGGAGAAAGAAGAAGAAGAAAAGGAGGAGGAGGAGATTGGATATATACTCCGCCCAAGAAGAAGAAGAAGAGGAGGAGGAGGAGGAGGAGATTGGATATATACTCTGCCCTTCACTACCCAAAGCAGGGCTATTTTTGGGCAGGAACGCACAGGAACAGAGTTCCGGCTGGCTCCCAACTTGGCCACACCCAGCAGGAACTCATTAGCATAATAGGCCACACCCAACAGCAGGAACTCATTAGGATTGGCTACATTAGGGGTGTGTGGCCTAACATGCAAAGGAGTTCCTGCTCCAAAAAAAGCCCTGGGTTTTGACAACAAACAAGGTAAACAGAATAAGAAGCAAAAGGTGGGTGTGGCTGGATGACCACACTTCTAGTAACACATGCTAATGAGCTGTGCTGTCATGGGTGTGGCCTAATATGCTAATGCGTTCCTGCTGGGCTTTTTCTACAAAAAAAGCCCTGACCCAAAGAAGTCTGAGTGGCCTACAATCCCTTTCCCTTCCCCTCCCCACAACAGACACCCAGTGAAGTAGGTGGGGCTGAGAGAGCTCTTCCAAGAACTGCCCTTGAGAGAACAGCTGTGAAAGAACTTGTGACTGAGCCAAGGTCTGCGCTCTTAACCACTACACCAAACTGGCTCTCTGTGCCATGGCCCCTCACAATCCAACTTCCTTATTAATGGAAAAACAGAACCTCTCATTCAAAGGGTAGAAGCAGCAGCCACAGCAGCTGGATCTACAGGAGGCTCGGGTGGCTCACCTGTGTCATCCTCATTCCCACGTCAAGCCTCCTTGCTGCTGCCAAGAAGGAAGAGGACCCAAGAGGAGGGAGCCAGTCAACAGGAGAGATTATTTGCCTTGTGGTGTTATTGCAGATTAGAGCTGTAAACTGCTTTAGGAGCCAATCTCGCTGCAACGTGGGGTCTAAATGCAGCACCCAAGCACCATTTGGGGCTGTTCTGTTTATGCACTTTCAATCCACTTTCGGTCCACTTACAACTGGTTTTTACTTTGGTACAGTCCACTTACAACTGGTTTTTACTTTGTGAAATATCAAAATCCACTTGCAAACAATTGCTAAAGTGGACTGAAAGTACATTATTCGGCATGTGTGAAAGCACCCTTTGACTGATCATCTTATTGTCTGATAGTTTTGTGCTGACCTTGTCTATGTTGTTATCTGTGCAGGGGGAGGGGTGAAGCAACTATGTATTTGGGATTTTCTGTTTTTGCTGCTGACCACTCTCGTCTGAGTCATCAGGACTTGGGAGGCAATGCTCCCTCTAAGCTGTGGAGTCTTGTGAGCAAAAATTCTACTCTGTGAGCTACTGGCATTAAAGTTGTGATTTGGCTACTGAATAAATCAGTTTGCTCTGGAGCCATCCTTCCTGAGCAGAGACAAAAAATGTGTAAGCTGGAGGCTAAAAAACTGTGAGCTGGCTCACACTGACTCAGCTTAGAGGGAACAGTGCTGGGGAGCTAAGCCAGGTGGGCTCTTTTTGTAGCAGGAACTCCTTTGCATATTAGGCCACACACCCCTAATGTAGCCGATCCTCCAAGAGCTTACAGAGCTCTTCTTACAGGAGCTACTGTAAGCTCTTGGCTGATTGGCTACATTAGGGGTGTGTCGCTTAATATGCAAATGAGTACCTGCTACAAAAAGAGCCCTGCACTTGCCTTGCAGTGAAGCAACACCCAATGCTTAAAAACATCTGTGTAGCTCGATGTCCTGAAAAGATCACAACAGCTGATATACGAACCTTAATTCCTAAAGATGACAAGGCAGCAACCCCACCCATCTCCGCTGTGCTTGCCAGTCTTGTATACATGTGCCAAGAAAATAACAACAATTAAGCATACACACACACACAAATTACATTAACAGCTTTATTACTACAGACAGCATTTCAGAGACTGGAGGAGTCATGGCGGGGGGGGGGGAGACGCTTAACTTCTCTATGTTGATGTTATTTTCTGTTTGGTTACTAACAACACTGTATTATTCAAAGTCCTGCTGGGTATTAGCGGGACGGACACACCCACACACCCACCACTGTCAGAAAAGCTGAATGATGAACTACGCTAAAGTGCATCGTGCAACAAAAAGGATGCATTGAAGATCCACGCAGTCACTGCAATTCCTTTTTATCTATCTATTAAGGCCCCGGTCACACGGGCCAGATAACGCGGGGGGGGGAGGCGTGGCTGTTCACGCCTGAGCAAAATAAAGCGCGGTAGCCCAATCAGACAGTCACCAGAGTCTTCACGCTTAGGCTGTTAGCTGGCGGTCACACAGCGATGCTGGAGCATGGCAAAGAAGCAGCATGGCAAGCATTTCACGTTTGTGCACATGCGCAGTTCCACGGAGCAGCACTGCTTTCAGTTACGTTTTGGTGCGCATGCGCTTCCAACATCCGGTTTGCGAAGGGGACCTGGACGGGCGCCGGATGCCATGGGATACTAGTGCTCCCGCGATCAGACGCCCACCCCGCCCCATGTTTTCCGGATACTAGTGCACTTTCCGCGGTACTCTTTTACTGCGCAACTTCGGCAGGACACCATGGGTTTGCCATGGGTGCGCTATGCTTCCCAAATTTTGCACTGTGATTGCACCCCGAAAATCCTACCTGACATTCGTGCCTTTAGCGCGGCAAATCCTCTGTGTGAACGGGGCCTAAGTACATTTTTATCTCACCCTTCTTCCATGGAGCTCAGGATAAGATAAACAGATCTCCTTCCCCCATTTTATTCACAAAAACCCTGTGTGGTAGGTTAGGCTAGGAGACGGTGTTTAAGCCAGGGTTCCCAACATGGTGCCTGTTAAAAGTGGGCAGGGCCAGGTGAGGCTTTTGCCCAGCAAGGCCTTTGATTGGCTGTGCAGATTTTCCAGCAAGGCTGTGCAGATTGTTTTTTTAAGTTGCTTTGGCAGCAGCTGCCACCACAGCACAAGGATCTTCACTGTGTGAATGAAGGTCAGCTGGGGCAGCCATTTTGTAGCTGGCACCATCTCCCACAGCAGCCATTTTGCGGCAGTCATTTTGTGGCTGCACCCACCACACTGCGTCAGAATTCCAAAAGGACCCCCAGGCTCAAAAAGGGTGGCGATCCCTGCTCTAAGCCAAGTCTGGCTCTAGAATCGGCCTGGATGGAACCGTAAATAAACCAAATTCCTCTCCCAGTTCCTCAGAGAGCAGAAGTGTCACAAATGGATACTTGTATAAAACACTCATCGAAAAAGGAATAAAATGGACTGGAAACGTAACCTCTTTGCAGCTTAACCCGAGACTCGCAAGCCTATCCTGAAAGAGTTGCAAGATTTCTGAAAGTTGTGCAAAGACTCGTCACAAGGGTGGGCAATCACCAGAGATGCCAAGGTTCCCCCATCTACACAGATGATGTTCCTCAATGCACAGATGCTATCTCAGATCGACGCAAGGAAGGCAGCAGTTCTCTAGGTTTTTGTTGTTGTTGTTCAGTTCTGTAGGTTTTTGTTGTTGTTGTTCAGTCGCACAATCGAGTCCGACTCTTCGTGACCCCATGGACCAGATCACGCCAGGCCTTCCGGTCTTCCGCCGTCCTCTGAAGTTGGCTCAACTTCATGTTCGTTGCATCTGTGACACTGTCTAACCATCTCATCCTTTGCCGTCCCCGTCTTCTTTGACCTTCGATCTTTCCCAGCATCAGGGTCTTCTCCAGTGAGTGCTCCCTTCTCATTGGGTGGCCAAAGTATTTGAGCTTCAGTTTCATTATCTGGCCTTCCAGGGAACAGTCAGGGTTGATTTCTTTTAGGATTGACTGATTTGATCTTCTTGCTTCTGTAGGTTTGTGTATACTATAGCCTAAAACTGGCTCTTTGAATTGAGGCTAGAAGAATAGGGAAAGCATGAGCTTGCCCTAATACGAAGACACATCAGTAAACAGTTTGGGGTTTTTTTCTTACTCGTTATGTATGTAAGTGCCACCAGATTGCAACCCCAGCAAGGGGCTTTCAAGGCAAGTGAGAAGCAGAGGTGGTTTGCTATTGCCTTCCTCTGCAGAGTCTTCCTTGGTGGTCTCCCAGTCCAGTACTGACACTGCTTAGCTTCTCAAATCTATGCCATGCCCACTCCTTAGGTTTGCATAACTAAAAAGTGCGTGCGTGTGTGTGTTATTTGCCGTCAAGGCACAGCTGACTTATGGCAACCCCATGGGGTTTTCAAGGCAAGAGATGTTCAAAGGTAATTTGCCATTGCCTGCCGGTGGATCACAACCCTGGTATTCTTTGGAGGTCTCCCGTCCAAATACTAGCCAGCTAAGCCCTGCTTAGCTTCTGAGATCTGACGAGATTGGGTTAGGGTGGGCTAAATCAGGGGTGTCGAACTCATTTGTTATGAGGGCCGGATCTGACATGAATGAGACCCTGTTGGGCCGGGCCATGTGTGTCATAAAATGTAATGCCAGCTAGCGGACATGTAAACTTTATAAAGGACACGAGCACAGAGGGTTTTTTTTTTTTAACTTAAAATAAAAACATGCTTAAAACAGTAGCACTCTTGCAATAGTTTATTTAGCAGTGTCTGATAACTGACACCTCTTGCTCTGAATTATTGCATCAAAATGTCTGTGCTGTTGCAATCTTGGGTCTGCTGTTCAGCTGTGTGTATCAGTAAGCTGTAAACCTACAATGACGCAGCAGCAGCAAAACTGGAAGAAGCAGCAGAAGACAGCCAGTTCCACTGCGGGCCTGACAGCACTGGCAGTGGCTGCAAACTGGATGCAAACATCTTGATTAGGTCTCAGCCTGACCTTTGGGACATGTGAAGCTTCCTTCCTCATTAGGTCATGCAGTTCTGTGCCATTTACTCTGACTGGTAGAGGCCACTCCAGACTCTCGAGCAAAGAAAAGTCGGCACCTGCTCCCTTAACGAGAACGTAAGAAGAGCCCTGCTGGATCAGACCAGGGGTCCAACTAGTCCAGCATCCTATCTCACACAGTGGCCAACCAGTTCCTCTTGATGGGCAACAACAGGGCATAGAAGCCGAGACCTTCCCCTGATGTTGCCTCCTGGCTCTGGGATTCAGAGGTTTAGTGCCTCTGAATGTGGGGGTTCCCCTCAGTCACCAGGGCTACTAGCCACTGACAGACCTCCCCTCCATGAATCGGTCTATTCCCCTTCTAAAGCCATCTATGACTGCGGCCATCACTACATCCTCTGGCACCAAATTCCACGTTTTAATCACTCTCTGTATAATAAGAGATGCCTGAGGAGGGACTTAAGATTTTCAGCATACAAAGCACATGTTGTACCACTGAGTCTGGGCTCTGTCTTTAGCTGGGGGATGCATCAAACTCCTCCTGGACTTGGAACAATGAATACTCCTGAAAGTTGATGATGGAGGCTGCGGACCAGGTCCACTCCCCTGTTCCTGACCCCTCTTCCTCTGCCCTCATTCCAGTCTTCTGGCCCACAGTTTCCTCTCCAGATTTTTACCTCAGTCCCCATTTGTGCAGATTTGCTAAACTTGCTTTATCGCCAATTCGGCTCGCTGACAGATCCGCTACAGGCACCACCCAAACATTCCTCCAAATCCTGATAGTCTCTTTGTTGTTGTTGTTGTTCCAGTAATTTTTTTTCTTTTTTGCCATCAAGAGACAGCTGACTTATGGTTATCTCATGGAGTTTTCAAGGCAAAGAGACATTCAGAAGTGGTTTGCATAGCAACCCTGGACTTCCAATTTGGTGTAGTGGTTAGAAGCACGGACTCTAATCTCCTCCTCCACATGCAGCTGCTGGGTGACCTTGGGTCAGTCCAGGGGTCGTTTCCTAGAAAAAGAGCTAGGGGAACTCATTAGCATATGCCACACCCCCT
>NW_015176063.1:174083-182199 GCF_001447785.1 Gekko japonicus | reverse complement strand
TGGACCTGCAAGGCCGGCGGGAGTGCGAGGAAGCCCCGCGAAGGCCCTCCCTGGCCCCAGGCAGGCAGGGGTGGGGAGAGGCAGGGAGGAAGCAACTTACCCTCCCTCTTCTCCTGCCTCCTCCTGGCTGAATGAGAGCCGGAAGCGGGGTGGCCGGAAGCAGGGGCTTAGTCATGTGCCCCACCCCCCGTACCTCACCCGGGGGAACTGCGATCCCCCGCGATCCCCCTGAAATGACCTCTGGGTCAGTCATAAATTCTTTCAGAGCTGTTCTCTCAAGGGCAGTTCTCGGGAGAGCTCTCTCAGCCCCACCTACCTCACAGGGTGTCTGTTGTGGGGAGAGGAAGGGAAGGAGCTTGTAAGCTGCTCTGAGACACCCAATGAAGGGCGGGGTGTAAATGCAATCTCTCTCTTCTCTTCTTCCTTGGCAGGTGGTCTGCATAGCAACCCTGGACTTCCTTGGCGGTCTCCCATCCAAGGACTAACTAGGGCTGACCCTGCTTAGTTTCTGAGATCTGATTAGACTGGGCTAGCCTGGGCCGTCCAGGTCTGCTCCTAAAACATTATTGGCCACCAAGTCTTTCAGAACCAGAAGTCCGATGGCCCTTTCCGGGCCAGGAGTCCTGATGTGGCATCCACTGCACCCCTAAGCAGAAGCGGCCTGCTGATAATAAAGCAAAACAAAAAAGAGAGAACAGCCAAGATTTACATAACCTTTGGGATGTTCTCTCACAGCTCTGCAACATCTGTACTCTCAGAGGGGGCCCAGCACAATTACAGCTACTTCCTGAGGTTACGTCAATTCAGCATGCTAGCAAAGTGGAGCAAGGGAGAAACAGAGAGGGAGGCTTTGAAATGCCCCACACAATTATTCACTTCGCAGTAAGACAATCCAAGAGACACACAAGGCCCCCACAAAGCAATGAGCTGCAGCAACATCGCACATTGAGGGTTGCCAACTTGCTTGGCCCTCTCTCTCTCTCTCCCCCCAAGCCTTTCTTTTGGCCTTGGGGGCAGGGAGGTGTTAGAACTTTTACTGGTGAAGCCAGAATTTTAGAGAAAGAGCACTTTCACGCACATTGTTTCAACGGCCACATCTGCAACTTGGGAATTCGGTTCGTTGAGATCTCTGCTTCATCATTAGGTTAAAGCAACCACTCACGCCAACGCTTGAGAAGTGGAAGGTGGCAACTAAAGACGGAGCTTTTTCGGTGGTGGCACCTCACTTGCAGAATATCTTTCCCCTTGAAGCTCACCTGGTGGCTACATTGCTTTTTTTTTTTAGACACCCGGTCAAAGCATTTCTATTCACCCAGGCTTTTAATTGATGGCTTGATTTCTTTTAACAGTTTCTTCTGGAAATGTTATTCTAAGCTCCAGTTGTCTGTTTTTATGGTCTGTGCTTTCCCCTTGAAGCTCACCTGGTGGCTACATTGCTTTTTTTTTTTAGACACCCGGTCAAAGCATTTCTATTCACCCAGGCTTTTAATTGATGGCTTGATTTCTTTTAACATTTTCTTCTGGGAAATGTTAGTCTAAGCTCCAGTTGTCTGTTTTTATGGTCTGTGCTTTCATGCTGGGCTTGGAGGCCAACATTACACAGGGGAGGGGGGCTACTCAGCAACAAGCAGTGGGTGAGATTCTCCCAGACAGTGCTTGTTTACACATGAAGTTGCCTTATACTGAACCATACCCTTGGTCTACCAAAGTCAGTATCGTCTACTCAGACTGGGAGGAGCTCTCCAAGATCTGAGGTCTTTCCCCATCACCTACTGCCAGCTCCTTCAACTGGAGATGCTGGGGATTGAACCTGTGACCTTCTGCATGCCAAGCAGATGCTCTGCCAGTAAGCCACAGTTATTTATTTAATAAATTAGTTTGCTGGGTGGCCTTGGGCCAGTCACATTCAGCCCAACCTACCTCACAGGGTTGTGAGAATAGAATGGAGGCGAGGAAGAGGAGGAGTTAAGCCACCTTTGGTCCCCACTGGATGTAAATGTGACTGGCCCAAGGTCCCCCAGCCAGCTTCCATGGCTCAAGTGGGGATTCGAACTTGGAACTTCCAAATCCTAGTCTGACACTCTTTACCACTACACCACATTGCCTTACCCTGAAGCCCTTTAAGGAATTCACCAGGTTTAACTTGCCACTCTTCAACCTCTCAACCCTGGATTTGGACAGCTAGTGAAGTGAATATCTTCTTGTGCCACAAGAAGGGGGGGAAACCATGATACGTAAGTAAAGAAATTATTTGACAAAAATTATATATACATTCTACTTAAATGCAAATACCCAACACAGTCCGGTTTGAAACAATAAAGTTGCCGTGTAAATTGAAGTCCGTCCTCTCTTTGTTGATTTAAATATCCTGACTGTCATTGCATTGATCCTATCCAAAGTTCAACAAACAAAAGTGATGCTCCACAGTTATCCAGAATGCTAAACATTCAAGGTTGGTTATTCAATATCTCAATACTTATCTCTGAAAATGCAAGCCCAACCACAGGCAGCTAGCTTGAAAGCCTGTTTCAAGGCTATTTTTCAAGTTGGAAATATATTTCTCAGAGTCCTTTTGCAACCAATGTGTTTTTTCAAAATTACATCTTCAGATAACAGTGAATGTTTCAAGCAACTTTTACTCATACAAATTTCCTTCAAACAAGGGGAGGGGCTTCATAAAAAAGGAGGAATGGGATTGCTACAAATTTAGTGCCATTCGCTTCAAAAAAGTCACTTCAGATCCCCTCCCCCATAGTTTTCCCATAGGAAATTGTCAGAGCCCCTGGAGAAATCAGTTCCTAATAACAGCCATTCAGAAGAAGTAAAGTTTATTGAGACAATGATAGGATCCAGACTCATGCCGTTCTTTGTTAGAACTGGGGTCAAGTGCGCGAAGCAAGCAACTCTACTGCAATCAAAGGATACATTAGTGGCTCTTTACCAATCGCACCTAAGCTACAACCCCGCCAACCAACGGCCCAAAATTCCCAGGGGAAAGATAATACCAGAGACAGTGCAGGTCTCAAAGTTACATGACACATCAGATAGATAACAGCACAAAAGTCAGAAACGAAAGTATACATTCTTGTTCGCACCCCCCACATCTCCATGGCAACCAATCCTAAAATAGTCACTTGGTTGATATTCTGCCACCCCGAAGGCCCTACCCCACAGGTTTTAAAGGGTAAGTTGTATGGAAGGTGCGCACGAGTCGGGGGCATTAACATGCTCACTGTGCACCCATTCATTATTGGAGAGATCAAATGCTTTCCACTTAATCAGATAGTACAAGCAATCATGTTTCAATTCAGAGTCCAAGATTTCTTCAACCTCTTGATGTGGTTCACCATTCACCATCAGAAGTGGAGGGGCTGCTGGTCGTGGTCTCCACTTGTTCGGACCCACATACTTCTTCAGCAAGCTGAAATGAAACACAGGGTGCACATGCTTAAGTGACTTAGGCAAGTCCAGTTCAACAGCCACCTTGCTTATAACCTGGGTGACTTTAAAAGGTCCCACATATTTCCACCCCAACCTTTTCCCTGGTTGAAGCCCTCGCGGGTGCTTTGTAAACAAATAAACAGAGTCCCCTGGTTGTAAGTTCCACTCAGGGACACGGCCCTTATCCACTTGGATTTTGTAATCCTCTTTGGCTTTAGCTAACGTTTTTTGGATGAGGCCCCAATGCTCCTTTAAACCTGTCCACCAAGCACTCAAATCCCCCTGGCTCAAAGCAGGTGACGTCACCGTGGGGAGGGGAGCCCCTTCATAGCCATAAACCACTTTAAAGGGGGAAGTCCAGTTGAACTATGCACGGAATTATTGTAACTGTACTCTGTATAAGGCAACAGCTCTGCCCAATCGTCCTGCTGGTAGTTTGTGAAACATCTGAGAAATTGTTCCACCACCTGATTTACTTATTTGGTTTGTCCATCAGTTTCAGGGTGATATGTGCTGCTAAGCCCTCGTTCAATGTTTAACACCTGTAAGAGTTCTTTCCAGAACTTGGCCACAAACTGGGTCCCATGGTCAGATATCATCTTTCAGGGCAGTGAGTGCAATTGTACCACATGGTGCACGAACAACTTGGCAAGTGCTTTAGCTGTGGGCACTTACTTGCACGGGACAAAATGGGCTTGCTTGGAAAACATGTCAGCCACCACCCAAATCACCATTTTCCTTTTGCTGGATGGCAGGTCGGTGATAAAGTCCATGGAGATGACCTCCCAGGGTCGGTCAGGGTTTCTAAGAGTCTCAGGGTTCCCGGAGGTTTCCTGGGCCTCCTTTCCCCCATTAAACAGGTCTGGCAAGCCTCCACATACTGAGAAATGTCGGCCCTCATGTGGGGCCACCAAAATTGTCTTTGAATCAAATGCAGGGTTTTCAGGTAACCATAATGTCCAGCCAGTTTCGATTCAAGTCCAAAGTGAAGTATCTCCCCCCGCAAGGCCTGGGAAACAAATAGCTGCTCCTCTCTATACCAGCACCCATTCTCCTTTTGCTGAAGCGAGGACTCTTTGTTAATTTCCTCCCGGTCTGTGTCTGAGATAGCGTTTTTAAATTTGCGGACCCAGGGCTCACCATCAGCTTGTGGGTTTTCTTTGGCACGGCTGCACGTAACCACCACCACCCCCAGTTGGGAGGGCATGAACATGGAGTCCACTGCCTCCTTTTTCTGACTGGCATGCTGAGGTAGGTGGGACAGAGCATTGGCCAGGAAGTTGGGACTTCCTGGGGAGATGCTGAAGAGTGAAACAAAACTTAGAGAAAAACTCAGCCCATCTCAATTGTTTGGCGAGGCTCCGGGGGGGTGCAACGCTTTAAGATTTTTGTGGTCTGTCCATACCTTGAATGCCCCCCTCGCTTCCTCCAGCCAATGCCACCAAGTGGTTAAGACGAGTTTGATGGCCGCAGCCTCCTTGTCCCAAACTGCCCAATTCCATTCAGTGGGGTTAAATTTCTTGGATATATAGGCAAGGGGGTGAAGCTTGCCATCATCCACCTTTTGCAGGATCATATCCCCCAAGGCCACATCAGAGGCATCTACCTGGACCACAAAAGGTTTGTGTTCATCCGGATGATGTAAAATGGACTCTAAGGTGAACAACTCCTTGAGCCGTTCAAATGCTTGCTGACATTCAGGGGTCAAGACCAGTTTGGCGCTTGGGTTAGTGGTCTCTGGCCCTTTCCCCTTGGTTTTCAATAAGTCAGTGAGGGAAAGGCTTACTTGCGCAAAGTTGGGGATAAAAGGGCGGTAGAAATTTGCAAATCCTAAGAAGGATTGTAACTGCCGCCTGGTGCAGGGGGGCTCCCACCCCGCCCCAGTACATCATGTACCTTGTGGGCGTCCATTCCCAGCCTGTGCCCCAATGCGTGATACCCCAAGAAGTCCACCTCATCTTTATTGAACCCACACTTTGACAGTTTGGCAAACAGTCTATGGTTGTACAGAGTTTCTAGCACCTTCTTCACCAGAGTCATATGGGAGTCCTTATCTTGGGAATAGATCAAGATATCATCAAGATAAACTAGAACCCCCTTGAACAAGTGCTTGTGGAATACTTTGTTAATCAAGTTCATGAAGACACCCGGAGCCCGCGCAAGCCCAAATGGCATGACCAGGTATTCAAACTATCCCAGCGGGGTGTTGAACGCCGTTTTGTGTCCATCTCCCTCTCGAATGCGGACCCTGATGTAAGCATCATGTACATACAGTTTGGTAAAAATCTTCCCCCTAGCCGCCTCTGCCAAGAGGTCTTTGATCAGTGGGAGGGGGGTAAGTGTTAGACATAGACACCCCGTCCTTTTTCCAGAAGAGGACAGGGCGCGAATGGTGAGGAAGCTGGCCAAATGAAGCCGGAGGGGGTAAGTGTTAGACATAGACACCCCGCCCTTTTTCCAGAAGAGGACAGGGTGGCGAATGGTGAGGAAGGTGGCCGAATGAAGCCCCAAGCTAGGTTTTTGTCAATGAATTTATGTAGCTCCTCCTTCTCTACTGGGCTCATGGCATACAACTTCCCCTTAGGCATACTATGTCCCTGTAAAAGTTTTATGGCACAGTCTGTTTTATGATGGGGGGCAGCTCATCCACTTCTTTTCCCTCAAACACCCGGGCCAGATCCCTATACACCAGTATGGATTCGAGCTCCCCTTGGCTAGACAGGCTTGTTCTGGTAGGGCTGGCAGAGCCTCCCCCACTCCTGTTTCCATTCGTGGTCATCGCATTTAGGGTCTGGGAAGTGTAGCATGCCTGCACTCCACTGCACGTAGGGGTCGTGGTCTCGCAGTCACGGGTTCCCCAGGACCATGGAGAATCAGGCCATGGGTTTTATTACAAAAGCCCACTGTTCCCAATGAGGTCCCATCCCCATGATCACCAGCACTGTCTGATATTTACACGGGCTCGGGCAGGGTCTGCACCAGCACTCCCAACTCAGTAACTATTGCAGGACTTATTAAGTCTCTAGCACACCCGAAGTCAATTAATGCCCTTACTCTCACTTGGGTGTCCAGTTCAGGGTTTAACACCATTACAGTCACAAAGAACAGGGTGGGGGTAGTGCTCACCAATTTTGGCACCTGAAGCTTTCGGACCTGCTGGGTTGCGCCCTTCACAGCAGGTCCCTGCCTTTTCCCTGCGGCTGAGAGGCATCGTCTCCTGGAGCCCCATCAGGGCTCCCCTCCACATTGAGTTGGAGAGCTCTCGGCTGCTTCAGGCATGCTCCTCCAGGTTGCAGTGGCCCTTCGGAGCTGCATCGTTATCCGGCTTTCCCCTCCCACAGGGTGAAGTCAGTGGGGAAGCTTGCAATGTAGTGGCCCGGCTCTCCTCGTCTCAGGCACAACTCTTGCTTCATCCATTGGTCTCGCATGGCATCTCAGGTTTTGTTGCATTGCCCCTCTAATTCCCCCCCCTGCGGGTTGTCGGGGTTGTGTTCAGTTGGTACATCTTGATCAGGGCCGGCCTCACTGGCATCTCAGATCCATCTACTGAGGGTCAAGGGATTTCCTTGGTTCAGCTCCTTCTCCAGGATATGGTTCAGGCCCACCCAGTAGAGCTCAATGAGGACTTCTTTGGGCTACCCATGTACCTTTGCCATGTACATCTTGAACTCTCCTGAGAACTTGCACACCGACCGGTTCCCCTGGCATAGAGCCCGCAGCTTGGTTCTGGCCTTCTCCAGCTCAAGGTGGTCTTCGTATTGCCTCCGAAGGGCCCACGGGAATGTGTGCATGCTGCAAAGCTCGGGACCTCAGATATTGTGGAGGCCCACAAACCAATCAGCCACTCGCTCTCAGGCGCGAGCTGATGTAATCCACTGGGTGCTCGTCTGAGGCAAGCATGGGGCCCCAAACCCGTAGGAACTGCAGCAGGAAGAAAGCCAGCTTTTCCGTGTTGCCATTGAAAGTAGCATCTAGCAGCTTGTGGGGCCACTCAGGTCCTGGCGGTGTGGCAGCCAGTGCTGGTGGGCCAGGGAGAACCACTGGAGTTGTTTGCCCCAGTGGTACCTGCCCTGGTGGAACTTGCCCAGGGGGCACTTTAACAGGAGGCACCCGTGGAAGGGGCACCTGAGCAGGGGGTGCCGATTGCTGCTGTCCACGATCGGGGCATTCACCTCCATCTGGAACCTGACCACGTAGCTCGTGCTGGACGGTCGTAGTGATGAGCCTGGGATATTCCAGCATCATCTCATGGAACTCCCACCTCAGCTCCTTGGTTTCCCCCTGGAATTCCTTCCACACTCGCTTGAGGTCCACCATGAGCAAGTAGGTCGGGTCTTCTCAAAAGGGGCCATTGTACCTGCTCCCATAGGTGCTCCTGTAGTGCCTCTCATACATGATTCCCCTGGAGTCTGGGGTCAGTGCCCAGCTCTCTTCGGTCCTCATGGGTATGCGAGCCCATGAGTCCCTGGGCTTTGCCCCGAGATCTTTGGGCTCCCCAGTCATCAGGGGGGCAGCCATAGTCTTCGGGTCCATGTAATCACCAGTGGTTACTGGGACGTCCCCAATCTTCTCGCCAGCTATGGCAGGGTGCGAGGTACGGGAACTTTGTGGAGTTCTAACAATCAGAGCCCCTGGAGAAATCAGTTCCCAATAACAGTCATTCAGAAGAAGTAAA